>NW_020954590.1:30367404-30443156 GCF_900497805.2 Vombatus ursinus | reverse complement strand
ATGGAGTCATCAATTCCTTTTAAAATCTACATAGCTTTCAACAACAACCAGTTTCAACTTATTGAGAATCAGATCCATAATATCAATCCCTCTTAATATCCTTTCCATCTTTTGAAGGATGAAATCACCATTGTGTCTAGACAAAAACTTAGCAGATACTCTGTTTTTGCTGAAGAGAAAGCTTCAGGTCTCTGGATAATTGAAGTCTCTAATCACTACCATATAACTTAGTGAGCATATATAAGCAGTTTCCTAACACTCTCTCCCTTTTAAGTTTAAATATACAATGGGGTGGGGTACCAGAGAAAGTGGTCAATGACAATCCAGTCCTTAGAGCATGCACAATATGTTTTGACCGGCATCAATCTTTGTGGAAGCCTAGCCATCCTTCCTCAAATGAGTGGTAGGCCCCAGCATTTTCCTTCCTCACTTTGAAGTAAGTGGAAGTATTTTCTGATTGTTGTGTGGTGACAAAGTCTTTTAATTGACCACTGAAGTAGGAACAACTGTGAATATAAAAGACTCAACCTGATAAACTCTCTCTCTTTCCCCTGGAAGCTTTCAGGTAAGGAGGAAGAAGAAATCCCTTAGAGATCCAGGTTGGGGAGAGGTAGGAATAATGGCAGCAACCTCCTGCCATAACTATCTTATCCACTTCATCTTGCCATGAGAAGGGCATGAATATACTGTGTCTTTATTTCTTCTATCTGTGTTGTGTTTCATTCTTTTCTGATCTTAAGTGTATAAGTATTAGTGTTAAGACAGATTATGGCCTTGTGAACTTCAAAAGGTTGGAAGGTCCCCTTAAACAACCAGAGCCAGAAGCAACCATAGCCAAGTCTAGTAATGGTCTAGCCCTGAGGAGCAAGCTGCTTGACCCTGCCAAGCAATTAATGGTCCCAGCAGTCAAGATACCATGTCCCACAAACAAGAGATATCCATTTGCTATGACACGTCCAGAAGTGAATTTTGTTGGGGGAATATTTTGTAGAAACAACTTTAAGTTTGGGGGGCAGCTAGGTGGCACAGTGAATAGCATGCTGGGCCTGTAGTCAGGAGGACTCATCTTCCTGAATTCAAATCTGGCCTCGGACACTTACTGATTGTGTTACTCTGAGAAAGTCACTTGACTCTGTTTACCTCAATTTCTTCATCTGAGCTGGAGAAGGAAATAGCAAACCACTCTAGTATCTTTGCCAAGAAAATCTCCAAAAGGGGTCATGAAGAATTGGACAGGAGTAAAACAACTGAATAATAATACTTTAACAAAACTTTAAGTTTAAGCCCTTTCTTCTCAGGAGCCAAAGTGGTAGAGGATCTAAGGGTAACCCTTAGGGACTGTGAGAAATAGTATTAGAAAGCTTCACAGTCACCAAGGGTTACCCTTAGATTCCTAAGGAAAGAAGTAGTAGCTGATCTCCAAAGAACTGACCTGCAAGCGGAGGAAGGAGTGGACAATGAGTCCCAGAGCCAGCATTACAAACCTAGAAATGTTTTCTAGGTTGTGGCAGTTTTGTTTATGCACAAATAAGTAATGGAAAATGTGTAGTAAAGAAACCAATGCATAGAGATATTAGATGACTCATTTAATATCATATAAGTAGCTACTTGCAGACATGATCCTGAAGCTAGGATCTTGTTTCCCACCTGTACTGTTTCCACTAGTCTACTTCTATTAATTGATGAATAAGTGAACAAAAAAATAGTACATGTTTACTGTGTGCCAAGGATTGTGCCCAGTGTTCCGGATTTAAATTTAAAAATGAAGACAGTCCATGCTCTCAAGAAATTAGAGGAGATTGTTCAGCTTAGAGGGTTCAGCTTCAAGGCAAATGAAAAGTTCTGATGCCTTAGGGTTCTGTGGTAAGGCACATGGCAATGCTCAGTGGTCATTAAGATACAGTACAGGGTAGATGCTAGACGAGGTTCTCCATTTTCCTGAAAGAATTAAAGTTGATATTGGGGCAGCTAGGTGGCGCAGTGTATAGAGCTCTGGCCTTGAAGTTAGGAGGACATGAGTTCAAATCCAGTTTCAGACACACCACACTTACTAGCTGTGTGACCCTGGGCAAGTCACTTAACTCCAATTGCCTCACCAAAAAGCAAAAAAAGAAAAAAAAAAGAAGAAGAATTAAAGTTGATGATTCCCTGCTCATCTAAGTGGTGTAAGCAGCTAAGGGGGTAGATAGAGGAGCCAGGTTCATGATGAATTGGAAGAACAGAATAGACCCATGAAGAATAAACCCAAGTAAATAGAACCTAGATAATTCCTATAATGGGTTAAAATGAGGGGGTCAGCATCCACCTAAAAAGACAAAAGTAGTAAGAAGGACAGGCAATAAGGTTAATAGAAGGGACGATCCTAATGGGATCTGAGTAGGGAGAAGGCTTAGAGTGGGTGGGGTCATTGAAGGACTCCCTTGGCCTAGATGAATTTAATAAAGTCAGAATCTCTTACTTAAAAACAAGTGATTGATAGTAATAATAGTGAAATTATAAACAAAACTAAATTTAAGAAGGTTTTAATCATTCTCTGCCACTGCTAGGCTTTATCTATTTTTTAAATATATGTAAATATATAATTTGAGGCAATTCAGAAAAAACAGAAGTATCACTTCTCTAGTTGATTTGTTAAATTATTACTTTCCCCTTAAAATCCTACATTTATTTTAAAGAATGATTATAATCAGTTCATTTTTCCTTGACTTATTTCCCCTCTGCACCTTCTGAAGTTAGGGGGCACCTCTCTAAGCATGGAAAAGATAATTCTAGAAGGTATTTGGGCCATTTGAGAGAGAAAGAGAGAAACATGGCATAAACGTAGGCACAGATGTTGATATAGCTAGAGACAGAGCTACATAGATATAGATACATATACATAGATATAGATATAGAGAGAGATCTATAGATATATTTATATTTATTTATTAATTATGTCTATATCTAGATACAGAAGAGAGAGAAAAGAAGGCAACAGCACACACACACACACAGACAGAGGCAGAGAGAGAGACAGAGAGACAGAGAATTGATCAGAATATGAGTAACTCTTGTTTATATTTTTAATCCATAATCTCAATAATCATAATTACATTTTTGTGAATTTGTCCAGGCTAAAATTTGTAGTTAAAGGTAACATAAAATGGGCTCTGTTTTTTCACATTTCATGAGATGATAATTCTAATATCTTCATGAAAGATAATACCCAGCAAAAATATTTTTTCTTTTTCCCCTAATCATCAGAAGTGTAACTTTGATCTATTTGCTCCATTAATTCTTGCAATATAATAGACCAAAAGCAATAACTTAACTTGACCTTTGGTGCCAGTAAAAAGGAGTGACAGTGTCAATTTGGCATAGCCCAAGAAATGCTAATAAATAATAGAAATGAGAATTAACCCAGTACTGCCTAAGTTGTATCACTTAAAGGGTATAAAATATTTGCATCCTTGCTAAGGTAGAGATAAATCCCATTTGTCCAAACATTTCTATCTTTGGCTAGATGTTTGATATAATTGTTCTTTTTTTTCTTTGGGGGTAGCTGGGGAAGGGATGTATTATTCCCACTTATTTCCTTTAGTAAAATTTAATGTGTATATCATACACATATTATGTTTGAACTATATTTTGCTTTGGGGTTCTCCAATTCTGTTATGTTTCACAAATTGATTCGCATAGTAACAAGATACAAAAAGATCTTGTTCATTTGAAGGATCCACATCCAAGGCCTCACAAGAGATAAAATGCCATCTGTCAATTCAATTTGTTTCCCCTTATCAGTTAACCACAGAACAATGGCGTTCTGGCATTTAGAGG
Organism: Vombatus ursinus; assembly: GCF_900497805.2. Taxonomy (NCBI): domain Eukaryota; kingdom Metazoa; phylum Chordata; class Mammalia; order Diprotodontia; family Vombatidae; genus Vombatus; species Vombatus ursinus. The sequence continues at coordinate 30,439,340 of NW_020954590.1, read as the reverse complement.
TATGCAAGTGGTGCATGAGAAATGTCAAGGCTCTCTTTCTCCAAACACAACTTTTTTTTTTTTTATTTTAAATGTGAAACAAAAAAATGCAGGTGTCATACAATTTGTTCCTCTTCTCACACTATAGGTTACCCCTAGAAAGGCATAGCAGCCAAACATGATGTCTGTTGCCTAGCAACAATCTGACAATTGTGTGCTTTAGGCGACCTGTTATGTTTCTGGTTGTTAACTCTTATATGGCTAAGTTAATTAAATTACTTAGCTTTCCTAAACATTTATGATTCCTTGATAAGAATGTCAAAAAAAGCACATGCTTATTATATTTAATAATTTTAATGTACCCTTATGCAAATTAAATGAATTCATGGATCTAGCAACAAATACGAATGCTTATTTTAAAATAGAAAAAAGATGCAGTCATTAAAAAGGTATTGAATTTCCAATTATCATTAGTATAATCAAATATGGGCCACTAGGTGGTGCAGTGGTTAGAGTGCCAGACCTCGAGTCAGGAAGACTCATCTTCCTGATTTCAAATCTGGCCTCAGACACATACTAGCTGTGTTACCCTGGGCAAGTCACTTAACCTGTTTGCTTCAGCTTCCTCGTCTGTAAAATGAACTAGAGAAGGAAATGGCAAACCAACCCAATATCTTTGTCAAGAAAATCCCAATTAGGGGTCAGGAAGAGTCAGACATGACTGAAGCAATTGAACAACAAAATTTTCAAATAAAAGAGATGAGGAGGAAGAGAAGGATGATAATTAGCATTCACAAAGGGCATTAGAGTTGCAAAGTGCTTCACCTATATTATCTCATTATGTTATCACAATTTCCTTATTAGATGTGAAGTTTGGGCTCAGACAAGAACAGCACATACCAACTCCCAAAACTGAGTCTTCTCTTTCCACTGCTATGTTAAATACATACAAATTTTTCAAAATTCATAAGGCCTCAAAAAGACATCCAGAACAAGACACTCAGAGTAACAAAGAATGTTCCAACTAGTTCAGCTTTGTAAGTGACAATCATCTCGTCCTTAACCCTCAGAACTCCATAGTTCTGGGCACAGAAAGGGATGTGAATCTGCCAAACATTTTAAAAAATCATACTTATTTTTAATGTACCTGTGGAGAGATGAAAACCATCACATTTTGGGAGAATACTTGAGCTCCAGAAATAATGCTTCTGGAAATATCAGATAAGCTCTCAAAAATGAAGATTAGAAGGGATAAAGAAGGCAAAGACACAATCTCTTGAAAAATGAAAGAGCAGATATTGCCATATGTTCTCTTGCTAAAATGAATCAAATTATTCAATTTAATTTGAGAAATATTTATTCTATATCTGCTGTATACAAAGCACTATGCCAGACCCTAGGCAAACAAAGAGTCCTTGTCCTTGGGGAGTTTCTCTAATGCCCTCTCATGAGAAATACCTTGGGTATGCCAAATGAGCTCTGAACTTAAACTTATATCACCTGAGTTGGAAAACAAAGTCTCCAACTTACTAAGGCATGATCTTGTAAAAGACATTTTGGCACTCTGGGTCTCAGATTGCTCATGTGTAAGATGGATGAGTTGGCTTAGATCATCTCCAATGACCCTACTTGCTCTAGTCTAGATCAAGATCCCACCAATAAGAAACAAAGCATTGCCCAGCAGTTACAGCAATTATAATTATTTTTGGCTCAGAGGTTTCTCAGCAGCCTTTCTTTGGTGAGGGAGGGAGGAGTTCATTTTGACCCTTACAGCTATTAAGTCTATGTGAGAAGTGTGAGCTCCACTGAGGCAGGAGTTTTGCCTTTCTTCGTTTAGGGTATATTCGAGTCTGACACAGAATAGTTAATTACCTCTGGTCCTCATTTTTTTCATTTGTAAAATGGGATGATACTCAGATATATCACAGAGCTATTATAAGTCTTAATGAGAAGGTATTCATGAAAGTATCTTGTAATTATAATGCACTATATTCAATATAAGCTAGAAGTCTCATTTTGAAGAGTAGTGAGAAATAAGGTCAGAATCATAAAAATAATCTAGAATGCAATCCAATTTATAGAAGGATATTATTTTTAAATTTATTTTTAAATTTTTAGTTCCAAATACTCTTTATCTTCGCACCCCTCCACCACCCATTGAGAAGACAAGCAATACAATACCCATTATATGTGGGAAGTCATGTAAAACATATTTCTATATTAGCCATACTGCAAAAAAAAAAGGGCAAGAAAAATAAAGTAAAAAAATTTCAATCTTCACTCAGAGTTCAACAGTTCTCTCTCCAAAGGTGGATAGCATTTTTTAGCCTGTATCCTTTGGAATTGTCATGGATCATTATATTGATTGTGTTATGTAAATGTTCTCCTAGTTCTGCTCATTTCACTTTGCATCAATTCATATAAATCTTTTTTTAGATTCATTAATTTATTTATTTTTAGTTTTCAACATTCACTTCCACAAGATTTTTAGTTCCAAATTTTCTCCCCATCTTGTCCCTCCACTAACCCCCCAAGGCAGCGTGCATTCTGAATACCCTTTCCCCTAATCTGCCCTCCCTTCTATCTCCCCTCACCTTCTCTTATCCCCTTCCTCTTTTATTTTCCTTTAGGGCAGGATAGATTTCTATACCACATTGCCTGTATATCTTATTTCCCAGTTGCATGTGAAAACAATTTTTTTAACATTTGTTTTTAAAACTTTGGGTTCCAAATTTTCTCCCTTCCTCCCTCCCCACCCACCCTCATTGAGAAGGCATGCAACCTGATACAGATTATACTTGTGTAGTCATGTAAAACATTTCCATAGTAGTCATGCTGTGGAAAACTAACTATATTTCCCTTCATCCTATCCCATCCTCATTTATTCTATTCCCTCTTTTGACCCTGTAGCTCCTTAGAAGTGTTTGCTTCTGATTACACTCTCCCCCAATCTGCCCTCACCTGTATTATCCCCCAGCTCTCTTATCCCCTTCCCCCCTATTTTCCTGTAAGGTAAGATATCTTTCCATACCCAATTGAGTTTGTATGTTATTCCCTCCTTAAGCCAAATCCAATGAGAATAAGATTCACTCATTCCTTCTCACTTTCCCCCACTTCCCCTCCACTCTAAAAGACTTTTCTTGTCTGTTTTATGTGAGATAAATTACTTCATTCTACCTCTCTCTTTCACCTTTTCGCCGTATAATCTTGTCTCATCCCTTAATTTTATTCTCCAGATATCACCCATTCAAATTCAACTCACCCTGTGCCCTATATCTATCACTCTATCTATATGTATAATTTCTCCCTCCAACTACCCTAATACTGACAAAGGTCTCATGAGTTACAAATGTCATCTTTCCATGTAAGAACGTAAACAGTTCAACCTTAATAGGTCTCTTATGATTTCTCTTTCCTGTTTACCTCTTCATGCCTCTCTTGAGTCTTGTATTTGAATGTCAGTTTTTCTATTCAGCTCTAGTCTTTTCATCAAGAATGCTTGAAAGTCCTCTATTTCCCTGAATGTCTACTTTTTCCCCTGAAGGATTATACTCAGTTTTGCTGGGTAGGTGGTTCTTGGATGTAATCCTATCTCCTTTGCCCTCTGGAATATTATATTCCAAACCCTGTGGTCCCTTACTTTAGAAGATGCTAAATCCTGATTGTGTTTCCACAATACTTGAATTGTTTCTTTCTGCCTGCTTGCCATACTTCCTCTGTGACCCAGGAACTCTGGAATTTGGCTACAATATTCCTAGGAGTTTTCCTTTGGGGATCTCTTTCAGGAGGTGATCAATGGATTCTTTCCATTTCTATTTTACCCTCTGGTTCTAGAATATCAGGGCAATTTTCCTTGATAATTTATTGAAAGATGATGTCTAGGCTCTTTTTTTGATCATGGCTTTCAGATAGACCAGTAATTTTTAAGTTCTCTCTCCTGGATCTATTTTCCAGGTCAGTTGTTTTTTCAATGAGATTTCACATTGTCTTCTATTTTTTCATTCTTTTGGTTTTGTTTTATAGTGCCTTGACTTCTTATAAAGTCACTAACTTCCATTTGCTCCATTCTAATTTTTAAGGAAATATTTTCTTCAGTAAGCTTTTGGACTTCCTTTTCCATTTGGCCAATTCTGCTTTTTAAGGTATTCTTCTCCTCATTGGCTTTTTGGACCTCTTTTGCCATTTGGGTTAGACTATTTTTAAGGTGTTATTTTCTTCAGTGTTCTTTGGGGTCTCCTTTAGCAAGTTGTTGACTAGTTTTTCATGATTTTCTTGCATCGTTCTCATTTCTCTTCCAAGTTTTTCATCTACTTCTCTTACTTGCTTCTCAAAATCCTTTTTGAGCTCTTCCATGGCCTGGGACTGATTCATATTTTTCTTGGAGCTTTGGATGTAGGAGTATTGACTTTGTTGTCTTCTTCTGGTTGTTTGTTTTGATCTTCTTTGTCACCAGAGAAAGATTCTATGGTCTGACTTTTTTTTTGTGAAGTTTTCTCATGATCCCAGCCAATTACTTGAGTTTTAAGCTCTTTGTTAAGGGAGTGGTCTGCTTCCAGTGTGGAGAATGTATTGTCCCAAGCTTCAGGGGTTTTGTGTAGCTGTTTTCAGAGATACTTCTAGGGACCTGCAAATTTTCAGCTCTTCCAAGGTAGTATGATAAGGGGTGAGATGTTTACTCCTTTCCTGGCCTGTGCTCTGGTCTATGAGTGACCACAAGCACTCTCTTCTGCCTTGAACTGTGAGGAGAATTCCCTCTCCACTGCCACCACAAGCTCCACCATGCCAGCACTCCTCCTTGCCCCAGGATCACCACCCAGACCTGTGATCTAGATCCAAACACAGGCAAAGCAAGAGAATCCTGCCACAGCACCAGAAAAGAGATCCCTGCAAACCCCCTCTGATCAGCCATCTGATTCTCCCTCAGTCTGTGGGCTGGAAGCTCAGGAAGCAGCCGCTGCTCCAGCGCTTCACCAGGACTGTGGCTAGGATCTAGCTTCTCTCTCACCAGAGTCACAGACTTTTCCTACAGACCTTCTAAGTTGCCTTTGTGGGTTGAGAAGTATGGAAGCTGTCCTGAATCCTGTGATTCAGTCCCCTGAGGCCTGCTCCAGGTTTGCTGAGGCCTGGTTTTTGCCTGTGCACCCACGCTGAACTGTGTTTCTCTCCCAGGCATGATAGACCTTTCTAATCAACCTTCCAGGTTGTCTTGGGCTGGAAATATGTTTCACTCTGTCTTTTTGTAGATTCTGCTTCTTTAGAATTTGTTTATAGCCATTTTTACAGGTATTTGGAAGGGTTTGGGGGAGAACTAAAGCAAGTCACTGCTTTTACTCTGCCATCTTGGCTCTGCCCCCCCCCCCAATTTTAGTTCATATAAATCTTATGGAAGCAGATTATTATTTTAAATTTTAAAAATTTGTAATATGAAAAGACATCCAAGTAGAGGTTTAATAGGCCTTTTGAAAGGTGGAATTATAAAAAAAAATGACAGACCAATAACAGAGATAGAGCTTTGAGAGTCATCCACATAGAGGTGGTTGAAGCAATGGATAAATGAGACCACCAAAAAGTGAATTGAGAGCTAAAAAGCAGAACAAGGATAGAGCCTGAGGGAATATCCAGAATTGGTGGGGGGGAGAAGAATAGAAAAAAATGGAAACAAAAGGTGAGGGTATAAATGAAGAATTAGAAAAGTGCAATGACATTGGAAATCAAGGAAATTAAGTTTCTAGATGTGGATAAGCAACATTGGCAAATGTTGCAGAAGATTTGAGAATGAAGATTAATAAAAATGTGTTAGGGAAAGAAGGGAATCAATGATAACATTAGGATATTATTTCAATAGAGTGATAGATACAAAGTCAAGTTGCAAGAAGTTATTAAAGCAATTCATAGAAAGGAAGTTATGGCAGTGGATATATATTATACCTTAAGGAAATTTGCCCATGAAAAGGGGGAAAATTGAACAATTGGCCAAAGAATTTGTAAAGTCAAATGAAGAATTTCATAGGTTTGTTTATTTGAAGCTTATTGAAGTTTATTTCAGCTATATTCAGTTAAATCACAAGTTAAAAATTGACACACAATTATCTTCTAGATATTTGGAATTAGAAGAGAGGCAGAATAATCCACCTTTCCCCTATTTGGATCCAGTTAGAATAATACATCTAAAGAAAGTGGGTTAAAAAAGGAGTTATATGTCTGAATTGAGGAAGTAACTTCTGTTTGTTAATAAGACAGGAATTCCTTGATTCAATACTAACTTGTCCCTTGAAAATATATATTCATTAAACTTCATAATTGACCCTAAATGCAAAAGGTATAGCATTCTCTCTCCACTCCTCCAGATAGATAGGAGCACAGCATTTTGTTCTCTCTCTCTCTCTCTCTCTCTCTCTCTCTCTCTCTCTCTCTCTCTCCTTCTCTAATAATTATTTGGGTTTGATCTGCTAGGTGCTCTGTCACGTTTGCTTTAAAAGATACCTAGGTAGAAAGAACTGGCCCTAAACAGATATGAAATGCAGGAGTCTTTTTAACAGTTCCATATGGAAGGATGCATATTTAGAGTTTCTTAGGTACCTCTCAACATTAAAACCCCATAATATATCTTTTGAGTGAATGAATTAATACAAATACAAATGAATGGATACAAATACAAAAGAGAGATAATCCTTGTCTTTGAAAATTTGTATTCTAATGAAAAGAGACAACACACATAGGGTAATGGTATCCGGGGAGAGATGTTTTTTGTTTGGATAGTCACAGGAATGGTGAATGGAGCCATATGAGATTATATTGATACACCCTATATTCAGTAGCAAAGGTAGTATTGATTTTTATTGTATTCTCAGAGCTGACAAAGGTAAGGGGACATTATACCTACAGTGGCAGAATAAATGTCAAGAAGATGACCAAGGTGTTAAAAAAAAAAAGCATAGCTGGAGTTGGCCTGGATATAGTTTCCCATGAGAGGCACTCACCAATTAGAGCATTGGACTCCAGACTGGGAGTTCTAAAACTGAAAGAGTTAAGTTCTCCTAGGGCATGGGCTCTGGAAAAGTGCTTCTTGGGACATCACCTTTGATATCCAATGCTTTTCCACCAATTTCCAACTGAAAGATCACATTAGGTTTGAAAATTACAAGTCTAAAGAAGACCAGGTTTTTATAGATTTCTAGCATCACATACCTGTATAAATCCATCTCAGAAGAAACAGGTCCCCCTAACACACACTTTGTCTCAGTGAAGTTCATAGCTATATATCTGAATGTCAACAATTACTTGTAGACCCTTATAGTCAAGAATACAGAGGACATTTCTTCTTTTTCTTCCCAAAAGTGTATGTCACCTTGTGCTCAAAATAGAATTAGTGAAGGGTTGGTGGGGGATCAGGCAGTCTCTTTAATAATCACAATAATAGTGATAATATTGACTGTTGTTCATATAGCATTATAATAAGGTTTGCTAAATGCCCTAGATATATTCTCTAACTTGTGCTTCATAACTGCTCTGTAAGTATTATTGTTCACATTTTGCAGATGAGAAAGCTAAAAAGTTAAGTGATTTGATCATCTGTGAAAATCTAGATATTACCTGTATTAGGAGATTTTCCTGGGGAAAAACTCAGGGGGCTAACAATGAACTAAAGAGGAAATTATCTCTTAGATCTTTCTCAAGATCAAGCATATCCATAACCTTGTGGGAGGTGGGTAAGGAGATAGGACACAGGTTACATCAGTATAGAAATTTTGTTTCAAGATTACTTGCTTTTAAAGAAAGCTTTCCTGATTCAATTCAATTCAACAAATACAGATTAAGCACATACTGTGCACAAGGCCCTCTTAATTCAAAGTTCATGGTATTCCATCTTTAATCTCTGCCTTTGTGCAGACTATGGACTTTGTCTACAATGCACTCCCTTTTGACTTTGGCCTCCTAGAATCCTTGCTTTTTTCAAGGCTCAGCTCAAGTACCAAACCCTATATAAGTCCTGTCCTGTTTCCTTTCAGCAGCCAATGCTTTCCTCATCCCTTCCTCAAATTACTTTGAGTTGACTTCTAATGTATTTTATATTAATTGATCTATGCCTATGTTGTTTTTGTCCAAGACAAGAATTATTTCATTTCTGTGTTTTTGTGTCTTTGGTGTCAAGCACAATGTCTGACAGCTACTACACTTTTAATAAGTGTTCATTGAATTAGAGTGAATATTGGTTTTTCAAAAGCAATTTCACATAATTGACTAACATTGAGCTGTGATCTACGAAAGCTGCCAGATCAAAGAAGCAAAGGTTTATATGCCCAGGGGATCCAAGATTTGAAACTGAAAGAGGCCTCACTTATAATCTAAGTCAGTATTTTCATTATATAGATGAGGAAAGTAAAGTCCAAAGAGACTAAATTATTTTCCTGGGATCACAAAGGTAACAAATGACAGTGCTATGATGTGAAATGCAATTTCCCCATCCTGTACTTATACAGTAGATTTTTAAAAATTCAAATATGGGACTTTACACAATTATGAGATAAGCTGTATCAATTAATAAAGATTATTATTAATTATTAATAAATTAATTAATAAAATTAATAAATGCTCTGACATAGCTGGACATATTCAAGTCCATACTATTCAAAATTATAATTATGTAAAATGTGGTAATTGGTTTCAGGTTTATAGAAATATGCAGTGCAAATTTGAATAATGTAACCACTTCACTGAATTCATCATCTGCACTAATAAGGACCTAGCTGCATGTTAAGCTAAAAGTGATTTTTTTCATCTTTAATAATTCCTAGAACCCTTTGTCTACTACTTTGTCTTATCACATTCCATCTTCTCTTATACTCATTTGTTCCCATGCCATATCCCTTCTACTGGATTATAAACTCCCTGAGAAACTATTTTTTTAAAATTTTTGTATCCATCCCTACCACTGGATATGAGACAACAACAAAAACAGGCACTTATTAAGTGCTTACTATGCACCAGTTACTATACTAAGTGCTGGAGATACAAAGAAAGCAAAAACATTCCTTGTCCTCAAGGAGCTTGCTTTCTAATTGGGAAAACTACATGCAAATAACTACGTGCATATAAGATATATTAAGAGTAGTAAAAATTGATCTGTGAGTGCATTGGGAGGTAGCAGGGAAGAGGGAGGGAATTCTAGTCACAAGGGATATCCAGTGAAAAGGTATGGAGTCTGAAGACGTACTGTCATGTATGAGGAACAGCAAGAAGGCCAGTGTTCCTGAATAATAGATATAGAGAAGAACGAAGTGGATAAAAGACTGCAAAAGTAGAAAGGGGACAAAGCATATCATAAATGTTGAATATGCGGAATTGGGATGAAGACTGGGATACTTGAGGGGAGTTTGTGTCTTCACAAATCCCCTTTCAACCTAGAAATATTTAACAATGTGTTTTCACTACCCCATTCTTTTCTGTTCCTGCCCCCTTCTCGAATATGAGGAAAAGGGTCAAAAACAAACACCCCCTCTCATGCCCCTTCATAGTCTCCAGTGTAACCTGACCAATGCCTAGCCAGAGTGGCAGAACCAGCAGGTTACTGCCTACAACTCTATTCACCACAAGGCAAAAATAACCACTTCAGGAAAGATACTACTTCCATATGCAAGAAGAAAAGTTCCAAGGAAGCCAGTAAGAACTGTCCATGGCACCATACAAATCAGCATTAAGGATATACATCAAGTTTTTCCCCCCAACCAGGCATGAAGTTTTACCTCAGAGACCAGACTAAGTAAGCAACACATTGGTGTTCCTGCTTCTATGGGAGGTTGAAGGAAGTAAGAGTAAAAAGATAGATACAGAATATCTGTTGATGGAATTAATGCATAGAAGGATAAAAAAGATCTCTTATATTAAGTATAACCTTTGCCACCCAAGATCTCAGTTTGGAGAATATATGTGTGTGTATATATATATATATATATACATATATATATATATATATGTGTGTGTGTGTGTGTGTCTGTGTGTGTGTGTGTCTGTGTGTGTGTGTATGTATGTATGTATGTATGTATAAAATTAAAAAATAATTAAAATTTTTAATGTACTTTTAGCTTAAAAGGGGGAAGAGGTGGAGACGGAGAAATAAGAATCAATTGAACTTCATAAATTGAATATAGTCTTCCCTAGTGGATGGGGGGATAAAAAAGCACTCCAAAAAGGAGGTAACAATTTTAATGAGCTGAAAATTTTTTAACTATAGGTCAAGTACAGATTACTAAGGAGTTAAAGAAAACTTATGAGAATGGGAAAATTGAATGTTGTTGTACATTTTAATTTTAAATGTCAATTTATCTAATACTGTTAAGTAGGCCAGAGAATAGAGAGAATTTTCTTCTTAAATGTGCTACTAAGAATTCAAGTTAAAGTTCATTCATTCAACAAGCATTTACTAAGTGCTTTTAGTTGTTATGTATTATCAATTATTGTAATATGAGAAAGGGAATTATTTAAACAAAATAGCACCGGAGATGTTTTTCTTTCCATATTTCTTCTTACTTTCTCAATTTTTTTCTTTTTTGTTACTTTCACTTTTAATAGCTTTTAAATTTCACCCTTGGTGCCATTCCTCTCTAATAATGCCTTGCACATAATAGGCACTTAATAATTTACTTAATTAAAAGTAATTAGTAATGCATAGTCTCTATCTTCAAAGAGATTCCAATCTAATAAAAATAGTGCTTAAGTTGCATACCTCTAGACTGAGATTATGACTATTAGTAATATAAAGACATAGGCATAGATTATTTTAAGTATCTTTCTTTATAGGATTATATGTTTAGAAGTGGACCACACTTAAGAGGTCACTGATTCCAGCCTCCTGTCTTTGCAGATGAAGAAATTGTTACCTGATGTCATATAAATAGAGCCAGGAGCTGAACCCAGGTATTCACCCATTGTAATCAAAGAGCAAAAGGAAAAAATATTGTCTACTCCAATTAAAAGGACTACCTTAAGAGCAAACACATATAATACTGATGTCAAGGATCAGCATTCTTATGTGAAATATTTCTTAGAAATGGTATTTTTTAAAAAATAATATCGAAACCAAGCATGATTTATTTTGAAACACCAAAATTCTTCTGGAAAGATGTACTTCTCTCTTCCAAAGACCTTGCTGTTAAAAGCTAAAACAATAGAAAGGGAAAAAAAGTAAAGTATGGACAAGATAAGATGCAATGAAATGGGGGGAAAAAGAAATGAAGAAAAAAATTTGCAGTGGTTTTCTGTCTGTGTCTTGTTTAGTCAATATTTGGCAAGGATCATTTCTGAACAGAACTACATGCTCTATAATGAATTATTATAGTAAGTGATATTTTTAGACTCTCACCAATATTCACAATTTGGCCTTTACACTGACTTATTGTATTCATGACACATACTGGTATTTGACCAATTTAAAAGTAATTGAATGCAACATGATGCATGAAATCTACTGTGGTACTGTTATCAAGATACAATTTTGTTTCACAAATGATACCAAGTTTTTGAAAAGGAGACTTTTAAATATACTCTCAGACAGAGTCTCAACAGTAGCTATCTTTTTTTTTTCTTATAACTGGAGGCATGTGAATCAGTTTTGAAGAAAATGAAAGGAATATTTTGCTACTCATGTCTTCAAGTGATAGGTCATTAATATATATATATATACATAAATGTATATTTATTATTTTACTGTACAAAGTAAGTCATTGAGTTCAATAAGTAATTCTGGTGATGTGGGAAATATCAATGATTTCCAAATCTGAGGTTAGTTCTTTATTGATGTCACACCTAGTCTAATGCGTGAGGAAAAGCAAATTTGATGAGAATGAGTGTTTTCCATTTTTATTTTTGTTTTTCTTTTCTGTTTTCTTTTTTTTACTGAACATGTGATTTTATTGATATAAAGAACTCCCAATGAAAGAATGCCCTCTGACACTGCAAATTGGCAGCCTCTCTTCAGTTTGTCATCTTAGAGTCATGTAGAGGTGACTGACTCATGAAAGGGGACACAAAAAGAGACATGCCCAACCTACATTAGAAGTAGGACTTGAATCTAGGTTTTTCTAACTTTGAGGTTTTCTATCCACTACAACACACTGCTTCTCATAGTTTTTCACTGAATATTTCCAATACAACCACAAAGGATATACAGAACTCCACCTTTTGACCACATGCTGGATTTTAAAAAAAAACATTTTGTTTCCCAAAGACAATGTTTTTAAGACATGTTGACAATATGTATTAGTCCCCAACCTTCTGATTGATTTTACATTGCAATAAATATAATTTTAGCATTTGGAAGCAAGGGAGAGATGTGTACATGGAAGAAAAACCATCTCTCCCCCTACCAAATATGACATACAAATATGACATTGTCATCTCTTTCCACATGACCTTTATTTCTCTAGGTGCTAACTGGCAGATACATTTGACAAGGGAAAGGTATATGTATCTTATGTCACATTATTTCACATAGAGCGTTAGGGCACTCCACAAATACTCTACTCCCATTTACAGATGGCAGATACTGAAATTTCAAGGAGTCAGGGTGCCTGCTCCAAGACAATATGCTAGGAAGGGGAGAAAGCACAAAAATGAAGTGAGCAAGCAAGCAAGCAAGGGTCATGTGGTTTGTCCTTATGATTGTACTGTCTGCAGTCTGGCCTCATATCAGTTGCCCTCCATTTCAAAAACTTAAACTGCATTGATTGGTGGCTAAAGCCCTACTATGATGTACCCTCACAGCCTCATTGGTTTTCCATTTAATATTTCAAATAGCCCCCCCCTCTAAAGACCTCCCATGATGTCTCACAATAGCACTCAAAGTTTATGATAATAGAACATAAGTTCTTCCAGGTTGGAAATGCTTTAAATGTCTAGTCATAAACTATTTCTCTGTTGCCTGAGAACCAGCCTAGCTAAGTCCAAAGAAGATTATCACTAGAAGGTAGAAAAAAGGAAATAAGTGTTTACTAACCACACCTGCTGGCCTGGACACCACGTGATGATTACTATTTTCCTTTCTCTTCTCTTCTTTTTTCTTCTTCTTCTTCTTCTTCTTCTTTTTTTTTTACCATGGCAACTCATGGATTCAGTGTAATAGGACACATTAAGGTTACTATTTATTCACTTTATTTTTACACTTTCTATATACATTTGTATCTCCCTGATAAGAATATAAATTTCTTGCAAATAGGGATTATTTCAGCCCTTGAACTTGCATCTCCAGCCTGTAGGACAGTTCCCAGTATGTAGTGGGTGCTCAATAAAGACTTGTTGATTGATTGATTTATAAAATCAAGAAATGTCCATGTAACAAAATAGTACTAAATTTCAATAAAATATTACACATCAGCTAAATAATCAAACCTCTCTGGGACTCCTTTTCTCAAGTATTAAAGTGAGGGTTTGGGATTAGATGATCTCAGAGGTTCAATGCAATTCTGATATTCTGTAATTTTATCATTTCAGATTCTCTAGAACAATTCAATAGTATAACTCTCATTTCAAAAGTTAGTCCTTAGTTTTTAATTTGCCATGATCTAAGTAACATATTAATTTGTTCACTAGTTTCTTTCATGGAGTTTGTAGAGAGGCTAGCATGGGGAAAAAGGAAATAAAAGGAAAAATAATGAAGTTTGAAGGAAAAAATAGGACAACCTTTCTAAATGTGGAAAGTTCCTAATAGATTTTGAACTCCTAGAGGACAGAAATCATTGCCTTACTCAATTTTCTGCTCCCTACAGTACTGAGCCTATTCTTTACAATTATTGTATCTTCTTGTACCTGAGACTACCTTAGAGTGAAAACCACAATCTAAAATGAGACCATTCTAATCCTTCTTGGTCAGTCAGAACACTTTAGCACTTGGAAGTAAATGCATGGGCCTGCCCCAGAATATATTTGTCCCTCCAGATCTAGGGCAAAATCAGATTGGCCTCCAGGATTAGGAAGTTAGGACCACAATCAGTTGCCATAATATTTTCCTTTACTGTCAAACTTTGAAGTCCAGTATTTTTATTTAGGGCAAATATTGGTAAGAATATTTAGAATGACATCATAAAGAATGACAGGTTTAGAGATGGTTATACTGGAGAGATAATTTATTCAAACTCATTCATTTTACAGATGTAGAAACTGAGCTACAGAGAAGTTGAATGACTTATCCAAGGTCACAGAAAAAATAGGTAGCAGAGAATGTTAGAGCCAGGCGACCTGAGTTCAAATCCTGATTCAGATATTACCTGTGTGATCCCTGGGCAAGTCATTTAACCTTTTTCTGACTCAGTATCCTCATCTGTAAATTGGAGGGATTAATAGCACCCACTCCACAAGGTGGCTATGGATAGCAAATGAATAAAGTACTTGACAAACTTTCAAGTGCTATACAAATGTTATTCTTGGTAGTAGTCTTACTACACCATGAGAATAATCCACATCCCACTAAATTACACTATTACTTCTTTCCTTAAATAAAAATATTTGTAAAACTGCAATGTAATAGTCAGTCCCTTTCACATCCCAGTGAAAATAAGCTTCACAGTAAATGTTAGTTATTAAGGAACGACAAGTGACATATACCAGGAAGAGACAAGCAGTTGCAGCATTGCCAGACTCAGGTACGGTTGGGAGCTGCTGCAGCACCATGCTAATTACCGTCAAAAGAGAGAGCCAGCTCTACCTAGTTAGCTCCCTGGGCTCATTAGCAAGTGTAAGAATCAAATACTGCTCAGTGATCTGGTGTCTCAGAAGCACCTCTTTAGAGATAAAGTCATATCAAAATGAAGAAGCTCACTGTTGCATTAATTCTTCACCATGCCTTAAAATCACATATGTTTAATCTAGCTAATATCCTTATGTTCATAAACTCAGTGAATGTCTGAGACCAAAAATCACTCCAAATTTTATTCTCCAAATTAATCAATTTTCTCTGTGGGAAAAAGGAGGGGTAGGGGAGGGAAAGGCATAAGGAGAAGAGCTTTTTTTTTACAGAGATTCAGAATACAAACAGCATTTCTTATTTCCTTCTGTAAACATCTAGGCTTGGTAAGTGTGTTTTAGCTTAATGAATTTAGATTCACCTCATCTTTTCCCTCAGCTGACACATATGCCTTATTCTTTCCCCCTTACCTCATTTAAATGCTTTGAGATGTACTATTTCTGTAGCAAAGTTCCCTCCTGACACGGTGTCTTCTGTTGACTGACAGGCAGAACACACACCCACGAAACAGAATGTCAAAGAGCATGACATGATAAAGCCAAACATAGTTTAATATTGTATTGATAATGCCAAACTACTTAGCATTCTCTCACCCTCTGACAGACAACCCTTGTAACCTACAGCACTGCTTTTCAAGCTGGGCATCACTGAGGAAGAAGCCACGTTCTCTCAGCCATGAAAGCAATGAAAAATGGGACAGCTTACAGCTGCCATACTTCTTCAAGTTTAAACCTCGTTGAAATAAATAATGGAATTTGCAGGGGGACAGGTATTTCAGAAGTAAACTTTGTGATAACCTGATCACTCCCGGGAACCCAAATTGCTCTGCTCTTCATAAGATGATAGCAGATCAGGTAGAACTGGAAGGGGCCTCAAGGAAAGACCTCTTTTTTTAAGAGTAAAGTCCATTTTTCTCATTTTACTCATTGGAACACTGAGGCCGAGTGAATTTCAGTGACTTGTCCAAGGTCACAGAGTTAGTAAAAAGCAGGGCTTGAATCCAGGTGCTCAGATTTTTGTGGCTATGTATTTGCCGCATGACTTAGGGTATCACTGCTTCTTCCTAGTAGTCTGGTCTCTTTCACTCAGTCATATAAAGGTATGGAGAGGAAGTGGTGTGTGGAGAGTAGAGAACAAGCCTTGGAGTCAGTAAGACATGGGTTCAAATCCTATCTCTGATACATTCTGATGATATAACTAAACCTCCACTGCCCACCCCCCCCTCAGGCAATTATCTCAGACTATAAGTTGATCTATATTATAGGGATAGGGGGAAGAGGGAGGTTTCATCGGGTTTTCCTTTCATTAAGGAAATAACAGGTCCTCCTCCCCCTTCCCCCAAAAAAAGATATACACTTGGAATTTTATGACATGCCCTTTATTAGTCATCATCATTGTGGCAGTGTTAGTGCTAGGGTTTTGTTTGTTTTTTTTTTTTTACATAAGAGATGACCCATGTGGCTTAGAAACATTAAATCCTCTTTGATAAGACATTTATCCAGAATAAAAATATCATATGTCAGGTTTGGTTGTCCCAAAGATTTAATGATGAGGGAAAAGAATATTAATCTTTTGTCTCTCCTCTTTGAAGATAAAGGGATATTTCCAAGTCCCTTTCTGTATAAAAAACAAAAGGAAATGGACCTGAGATTCTAAACAGTACCAGACCTCAAGAGAAAGCCTAAGAGAATCTGGGCCAGTTTCTTCATCAGTAAAATAAAAGGATTAGACTAAAAGACCTTCAAGGACTCTTTGAGTCCTAAAGACTATGAGTGATGACCTTACTATAATTTACCTTCTGGCTCTCTCATTACTCTGATTCTACACTTGCCTCACAAGGTTGTTGTGAGGATCAAATGAGATAATATCTGTAAAATCCTTAGCACTGTTACCAGAACATAGTAGGCACAATATAATTGGTTATTTCCTTCCCCCCATCCTCCCTAAATCTTGGCTTCAGTTTTGTCAAAAGGAATAAGTTTCTTTAAAGCACCTTACTAACTATTGAATTCAGAATAAAAGTTGAAATGGAAGAAAAAATTACACCATATCTATGTAATGGAAGGAACTCCAGACTAAAAGTAGTCAGTCTGGTATTTTTATCCACAGAAAGATCAATCAAATTAACTGCCATTTAAAATAAAGGCAATCAATTTAGTAGTGTGCAGACACAGCCACAGTATATTTCCTATGGACATTAACCACCCAAGTCCCATGAGTCTCTCTTTCCAAAGATAAACTATTCTTCCTCAATTACGCTTGAGTATGAATTTCCTGAACAATCTGACTGATTTATGAAATTTAGCAATTCATTGATTTCTTGACAAGTGTTTTTTTTTCCCACATCTTCCAAATTGTGATTCTTAACTTTTGCCTACTTTACTCAAGAAATCAACCAACAAGTCCACAAGCATTCATTAAATGTCTACTATGTGAAAGGCATTATGCTGTCCCTTACTATGTACTATTGTGCTCAGTGTTGGAGATACAAATGAGAAAGCAAAACAACCATTCCTCTCAAAAAGCTTATATTTTAATTAAGAAAGACAACACATATAGGGAAGAGTGGAGTAGACACACGAGTCAGGAACATGTGTATCAGAGTCCTACCTGCAAAAATTGGGATGAGGGCAAGGCTGCCATTTCAATCCAGAAAAGCAAAAGGGAATGTTGGTATGACAATTGTGTGGAAAGGGAGATCTCCATATGATATGGGGGAGGAGTCAGTTATTGAAGGGGAAAGGAAAAGTTCAATTGTGAAAGCTAGATTGTGCAATAGATAGACCCTGGAATTGGAGTCAGGAATGATTAGGTTTAAATTCTGCTTCAGAGATTTACTAGCTGCGTGAGTTTGGACATGTCATTTAACTATTTGCCTCAGTTTCCTCATCTGAAATAGTGATAATAATAGCATCTACCTCACAGGACTTTTGTGGTAATCAAATGAGATATTTGCAAAATATTTTGGAAACCAAAAAGCACTATATAAATGCTAGCTATAATGAAAGTGAAATTCATATCTTCCACATGGTAAGCACTCAATAAATGTATTGATTGATATATTGATATATTAAATTCTATGTTTAGAGTTAGTCTGATGAGCTTTCTCAGGGAATTTGTTTGATTAATGAATTTTGGAAGGATCCTGATTGCTTAAGAGACTGTAATTCCCAAGGTATTCCCAATTTTTCCTGCAGCTATATTTTGGATGAGTGAAATAACTGGTATAACAATATGGCATTTGAGAGTGGAGTAAATAAGAAGAGAAATGTTTGATTTTATGCGTTTCTTACCTCTGTGGTTCCCAGGTGTTTATAACTATTTCTGTTGGAGTGTACCGAGAATAAAAGAGAACTTCTTTTGTTTTTCTTGGTGGAAAAAACTAATAAACATTAGACATTGGACAAAATGCAAATATACTGATAAGTAATAGAGGAAGTTTCTGTATGTGACTTGATTGAAAATTGCTAATGACAAGACTTGATTCACATGAAAAGATTTATCACCAAGAAATCAGGGGAAAAATTAAGATGGGTTCATCTGTGATAAACTAAACCTGCTGGATTCTAAATTGAATAAAGACTCTTCCTGAGTTGTATCTTTCATAAGTTTTATTAAAGTTTGCTTTTCTGTAATCCAGGATTCACAAATTGCAATGTCAGCACAGGTTGATGCTTTCGACATACTCATTAGGCCATTTGTCTATAATGCTATGATCTTCCAGAGGATGGGAGTGGGGGATGTATTAAGCTGTGAATGGCAGTTCCCTTGGGCATCCATGGTATCATCAACTTCATCCTAGCAATGCTGACTCATACAAACATTTACACTTAGAAGCATTAATTTCTGTAGTGCTACAATACATTATGTGCTAAAAGTGGTTCAGAATTGGAAAGGAAGACATTGGGGAAAGAATATAAATTGCTTACAAGGTAAACTGTAACAGGCAAGGACCTAATGGAGAGTAAGTCAATTTTATTTATAAAATAAAGATTGGATATAATTCATTGCAAGCAAACTTTTTTTAAAATAAAAATAACAAGCACTATCATCCTTCCTTGTACTGTTCAACCTAACTTTTCATATATGATGTAGTCTGGCATAAGAATAAAAAACTTCCACCTTTTATTAACCATTTTCCCTTTCTTTGGCATTCTTCCCTCCCCACCCTGACCCTGAATACCCTGTGTTTTGTGATCCCTTATGGTTGTTTCTTAATCAATCATCAAATTCTTTAAACTCTAGGGGCAGCTAGGTGGCACAGTGGATAGAGCACCCGCTCTGAAGTCGGGAAGACCTGAGTTCAAAGCCGGTCTCAGACCAAACACTCGACATGTACTAGCTGTGTGACCTTGGGCAAGTCACTTAACCCCGATTGCCTCACCAAAAAAAAAAAAAAAAAATTCTTTAAATTCTTCCTGCAAAACATCTATCTTGTACTGTCCAATCCTATAACCCACAAACCTAGGAAATGTTAGTATTTTGAGGTTTTCAAAGTAGATAGCTTCACAAAGGAGATGCATTTGTGTTGAAGAACCCAGAGGTAAGGCAAATTATAAACAACCCTATAAGCATTCAAGTAATGATATTCCCAGGAATTACAATCATTGGTAGCCTCCAGTTGAGACAACCTATTCAAACAAGCTTGTGCATAACAATAATATTAAAAGCAGTTTTTCAGATAACAGTGAGACTTATGGTGCCCATTAGCTATCACCACTGCCTAGAAATATTTAGGCTAGACAGCCTTGAGGCCACATGTGGCCTTCTAGGTCCTTGGGTGCAGCCTTTTGACTGAGTCTAAGTTTTACAGAACAAATCATTTTATTAAAGGGATTTGTTCTGTGAAGTTTGGATTTAGTCAAAATGCCACACTTGGGGACCTAGAGGGCCACATGTGGCATTGAGGCTGCGGGTTCTTCACCCCTGGACTCAATCTATTGCAACGTGTCAGGAAGGAGTCTGATACTGATAAACTGAGTTATTTGCCCTTTTCCAACTTCTGGAAAAATCATTACATAAGTAGGAAGTCTATGTGATTGATTCTGTAGCAAAGATATATATAGAACCATGAACACAAAGGGCTTCTGCTACCACAGTGTTAGAAATCTCTTCCTTTGATGACCCATCATGGGAGTTTTGTGTGTCTTTCTCTAACTCAAAGCTTCAGACACAAGCAAAAGAAGGTGCACTGTGATCTATCTTTCAGTGTTCAAAAGGAATTGGGAGACTGAATGGCCTGACCTCTTCAGAAGAGTAATGATCATTCAGAAAATATAAATAATTGGGCATTAGTTTGGTAGCATGACTCTATGGCAGCCTGCTCCAGTTTTAATATTAAGGAGAAACATACTGTAGCTTCTCTGTTAAAGAATTAATCACATTAGATGTGAGAGATTTTCCTGGTATTCCTGGTCACATCATAATAGGTTACTTCCATTGACAACTATTTAACATTTAACTACTGTTATGTTAACTATTTAATTGTCAACTACGCAACAGGCACATAAGGTTGGCTCTGATTGATAGTATTCTTTTGCGGGCTTGGACCTAAGGGAAAGATAATTTTAGCCACTCTATAGGACTGATTTAACTCTTACTTTCTTTTCTTTATTTTCCCCATGATCTCAAACATTTCCCTTCTAGATTCTTTTTTTTTTTAAATCATTTTCATTCATTCTTAATCTGAGAAAGCTGTGCCTTATGGTGAGTGCTTTTTTTTTTTCAGTCCACTTCCTTTAGGCTTAATGAAATTAACCCCTCACCAGCTTCAGTTTACTTTCTTTATGACATAGGCAACCAATGAAAATTCATGTAATTACTTCCACCAAATAGAAAAAGGCACCATAAAGCAACCTTTTTTGTTTTGTATTACAATATCTTGAAATTCTAAGTCTACCTCTACATGTAGACATTACAGAAACAGTGTAAGAAGGGACTTTTAGAGTTCAACTAATTCCATTTACCTCCCAAAGCAGAATTTTCTTCTACATTATCTTAGATGAATGAATGAATGTAAAACATTTATCAAATACTAACTATACACAAACACTGTAGAAAGGAATGAGGTTACAAATTTAACAGCAAGACAATCCTTGCCCTTGAGGGACTGGCATTCTAATGGTTGTCCAACTTTTGCCAGTATTGACTTTCTATCTACCTCATCTCTAAAAGCTCAACTTTCTTCTTAATTCCCAGTCATTCTTTCTAAAGTTGATGTCAGGAGCACGAAATGTTTTAATACAATTCATCATCCCTCCGTAGCTCATTTTATGTCCTCTTATTCATACTGATTGCCTCCACCTGTAGTAGAAAGAGAAGATTAGGAGATCTTGACTTGCATTCTAGCCCATACTCTAATATAGACTAGCTTTGTCACGCTGACTCTATATCTCAATTTTTCATCTGAAAAAATGGAATTATAATTATCTTATATATCACATTCAAGAGTTTAAAAAGGTTTACCTCCAAATACTTCCTGGTGACCACAATTAAAAATTGTTAGATAATAAGTTGTTTTCAAACTCAAGCTGAGTTTATTCCTTTAGGCATAATTTCTTTTTTTTAAGAATTGCTGACTTTAATTTCCTATTTAAATATAGTGGGGTTTTTTTTAAAGAGTAAACTATAGAACTTTACACTTCAAATATTTTACATAAATGTAAACATGTATATTTCCACTCTATAGTAAATTAGCTATGAAAATAAACTCAAGGTACATTTTAAAAATAATAATTACAGACCCAGACAGAGTTAAGTTAACCTGTCAAAATGAACCTGGGACAAAAGTGATGATGGGTAAATGGCAATGGCAAGTGATGATCATTATTGTACTGGGCTTTGATTTCAATCTACACCTGAGTTTTCAAAATGCCACCTATCATACCATGTTCGAATAACTCCATTTTTACTATAACCTAATATACATCCACATGAGAATATTTCTTTCAAAACAGCATATACATACTTCACAAACACACACAAATCCTACAGAATCTCAGATTTGAAAGGTATCTCCCAAGGTCATCTCATCCAAATCATCCCCGAATAAGAATCTTTTCTAAAACCAACATAAATGATCCTCCAGTCTTTCCTTGAAGACTTCCAATGAGAAAAAAAAATCCATTATCTCCTAAGGCAGCACTTTCTACTTTTGTTAGGAAGGTTTTCCCTGAATTGAGCCAAATCTGTTTCTCTATAATTTCTAGCTTCCAATTCTGCCCTGTGGGACCAAGCCCAAGTGACCTAATCCCTCTTCCATGTGAAAACCTTTCAAGCTTTTGAAAACAGCATCATTCTTCACCCACCCCCAAAAAAAGGTCATCTCTTTTCTAGGCTAAATATTCTCAGTTGTTTCAATTGATAATCATATGGCATGATCTGAAGATCCTTCTCTATCCTTTTCATAAGGCCTTATCCTAGCTTAGAGATCTGAAAGATACCTTACAGGTCTTCCCATCCTGCGTCCTTATTCTCAGATGATGTCAATGAGGTGCAGAAAAGTAAAAATGATTTACCCAAGGTCATTTAGCGGAAGTTACAGTTCAGATCTGATAGATGTTTCTCTTCACCAAACTACTCAACCTTCCTGTAGATATTCTCCAGTTTATCAATGCCCTTCCTAAGCTGTGGCATCCAAAAATGAGCAGAGCATTTTAGATATGGTCTAATCAGAGAAGAGTAGGAGATTATAATAAAACATAGATTTGGATCTGGACCAGACCTCAGAGATCTGTGGTCCAACACTCTCATTTTTATAGGTAAAGAAACTGAGATCAGAGGGATGATGTGCCTTTTTTGAGATAAAATAGGTAGTAAGTGGCAGAAACTAGATTTGAAACCAGGTTTTCCATTACACCACCTTGCCTTCCTATGACAAGATCATTACATCCTTTATTCTTAGCATTTTTTCTAACTTAGTGCAACCTAAGACCCATTGAGTTTTATTGGTTTCTGTATCACCTTGTTGCCACACATGGAACCTGAAGTCCATTAAAATCACCCAAAGAGTTCTAGATCTAGCCATACCTCTCTCATCTCATACTTGAAAAAGTGATTTTTTTAAAAAGTTCAATGGTAAGACTTAACTTTTATACCTAATAAATCTCATCTTATCAGATTTTGCCCAAGATTTTCTAGCCTGTTGAACTGCTTTTATATCCAGACTATCACCCAATGTGTTAGTTATTCCTCCTAATTTTATGTCATCTTAAAATTTGATAAGTTTGGCTTCTCCAACTTTTCTTGATGACACAGAATCAGGATTATAAACTGTACTGTGCCTTCAGGGGCAATTGAGGTGTGTAAGACACATTGCTTCTATTACAAATGGCCCCAGGCTTTTTGAGTTCTTCTGTATTATGTCTACTTTTTCCACAATTTTACAATGCTTGGGTGGAAATCTACAAAGCCAGTGTATATTCCTGACTTGGTACAAATTCTTAAATAGAACATAAACAATTTTTTAAAACTTTCTTGGGGATGTCAGTAGAATACAGTTTTTTTAATTCTGAGAGAGAAGAAATATTGTTAGACCTTTCAGGTGATGTTTGTTAATCCTTTAAAAAAATTATGTTGGTTTATCAAAGAGACAATGAGGTATAATGGAAAAAAAATTCTGGTTCTCATTTTGCCACTAACTTTGTTATCTTGAGGAAAATTCTTCCCTAATCTTCAGTTTTCTTGTATGTAATAAGAGTAGATTGGACCAGAATGTCTAAATGACCCTTTCATCCCAGGAAGATGCTATTAGTTGATACCTCCCTACCTGATGATAAGGGAATTTTTTTCCTTAATACTGGAAGTAACTTTGCCCTAATAAAGAATGAGATGCATTTTCTAAATTGCTGCCAACATTAAGAATACAGTCTGTAATCATGGAAGAGATCAAACTAACTGGTCTTTGCAATTACTTTGTATTTACTTTGAAAATTTAATCTCATTTTCAATAGCCTCTCCCACAAAGAATATGAATAATATCACCATACCTTTAAAAAGAAATAGAATCTCAGAGAGAGGGGTACAATTTGACTGTGACTGGAGAGAGACTATTTAAGGACAAATAAAAGGGACTAAAAGAACATCTTTCTTGGAAAATTGAATTAGACTCTTGTCGTGTGAAGATGTCTTGAATAGAGTTCTTGAGAGATGTTGACTTTCATCCTGAGAGGTTCATAGTGGGACTGTATTTCCAGAGTTTAGGAAAAGTCAGGAATACGTAGTTGATAATTAGAAGTGACTCTAGCTGTGAACTTTCTCACTGTGATACATGATGGAAATGTCTTTTAATATGACATTTAAATATATTTATATTGAAATAGTATAATATACTGAGAAGACATTAACACTGATATTTATTTAAACCTCTATGAAACTGAAAGATTTGGGGTTGAAGTGGAGAATAAAGCTTGTGAGAAGTTTTTTCCAGTTTATTTAATAAATTGGGGTGGGAGATCAGAGCTAATTGATTAATTATTGAAATAGAAGTGAATTTGTATTAACTAATAAAGAAATATCAAAACATATCCTTTGATTGCCTTAGAGCAAGGATGGGGAACCTGTAGCCTTAAGGCCACATGTGGCTTTCTAGGTTCTTGGGTGCAGCCTTTTGACTGAGTCCAAGTTTTACAGACCAAATCATTTTATTAAAGGGATTTGTTCTGTGAAGTTTGGATTCAGTCAAAGAGTCCCACTTGAGGACCTAGAGGGTCACACATGGCTTTGAGGCCACAGGTTCCCCACCTCTGCCTTAGAAACTGGGGTGAGAATTAATAATGTAAGCAGCACATGAAAGGTGAGGGTTTGGTATAGTGCATTTGGTATAGGGCACATACCAAAAAAAAAAAGTCTGCTATTTATATATGGTGTGTGTGTGTGTGTGTGTGTGTGTGTGTGTGTGTGTCTGCGTTTGCATTTTCTCCCTCCTCCAATAGAATGCATGCTCCTTGAGGGAAGGAACTATTTCATTTTTGTTTTGTTTTGTTTTGTTTTTATCCCCAGAATTTAACATGGATCTGCATACATATGAAATGAGGCGAGTAGGTGGCACAGTGGATAGAGCCCTGAGCTTGAAGCCAGGAGGACCTTAGTTCAAATCTTACCTGAAGGTAATCTATGTGACCCTAAGCAAGTCATTTAACTTTTGTTTGTCTCAGTGTCCCCACAAGTAAAGTGGGTATAATAATAGCATCTACCTCTCAGAGGTGTTATGAGGATCGAATGAGATTATATTTGTAAAGTGTTTAACACAATGTCTGGCACATAGCAGATACTTAATAAATGCTTGTTCTCTCACATTAAATGTTGAACAAATGCATATTGGTTGACTATGTAAATGAGTGATTTGGTAGGTTATCAGACCTGAACATTAGGAAGATGACTTTGGTCACAGTGTGAAAAATAGATTAGCCAGGGGAGAGTGGAATCAGGAAGAGAAATTAGGATGTTATTGCAATAATTGAAGTGAGAGGACATGAAAGCCTCCACCGAGGGCTCACGGTGATACTATAAAAGAGATGGCTGTAAGATCCATTGTAGTGGCAAGATAGAAGGAATTTTGCACCTGATTTTATGTGATGGCTAAGGGTTAGAGAAAAGTCAAAGAGGACTCCAAAGTTTCAAACTTGAGTCTCAGGTAGAATTCACCATTCCAAATGGAGTTGAAACTCTTCCAGGAAAAGGACTATTTTGTCTTGGTCTCCCCAATGCCCAGCATAGGACCTTTAGGTAGCAGTCACTTAAAAAAAATGTTTGTAGAGTTGAGCTGAAGCAAGGATTAAATCCATAATCTTAACCGTGTTAACAGCTCTCCATAACTAACTGAGATACCTAGTCAGAAACGTATTTCACAAATCTATATTCTAATGTCATTTTATTATTAACATTTTTATTTTTATATCTCAAATAATTATTCCCAGTATTAATACTTAACTTTATTTTAACATCTAAAAGATGTATTCAATT
Source organism: Vombatus ursinus (assembly GCF_900497805.2). Taxonomy (NCBI): domain Eukaryota; kingdom Metazoa; phylum Chordata; class Mammalia; order Diprotodontia; family Vombatidae; genus Vombatus; species Vombatus ursinus. Next base: position 30,413,665 of record NW_020954590.1, on the reverse strand, counting down.
TACATGTTCAGAGCCAGAATGAAAATTTTCCCGAAAAACTAGTCATTCAAACTGGTATCTCAAAAAATTAGTAGCACTTTTGCAATTTTGCCACCAGGATATCATAACCTTAAAAGTTATGAATGCTATCTAAGGTAGCATCCCCCACAAAAATAAATATTACAAAGATTTTTTCTAAGAAAGGAGAAGAGAGAAGACATTGCATTGCACCCTAAGCCATCCCTTGTCAAAGTGACACAACTGTGAAGTTCAGAAGAATGTTAATACTGACATACAACATCAGAGAGGAGCAAATGTATGCCAGAGAGAGCACTGGACTTGAAGTCAAGGGATGTGAATTGGAATTCTGCCTCAGACGTCTGCTAGCTGTTTCATCAAAGGCAGGTCACAAATTTCAGAGTCTCAAATTCCTCATCTATAAAATAGAGATTAAAATACCTGTTGTGCCTACTTTACAAGTAACTAGTAAAAATAATAACTAGCAGCACCTACTATTTGTCAATCATGATGCTAATTGCTTTACAAATATCTCATTTGATCATCACAACAACCCTGGGAAGTAGGTGCTATTTTTATCCCCATTTTCCAGATAAGGAAACTGAGGAAAGTAGCGGTTAGTGAACTTGTTCAGGAATTCACAGGTAGTAAGTGCCTGTGGATGGATTGGACTCTAGGCCCAACACTCTTTCTACCGCATCATCTAGCTACCTCTCTTCTTAAGAGAATAAATTAAGTAACGCATAGAAGGTGCTTTGTAGATGTTAAAGCACTATAGAAGTGCCAACTTTGCACAACTTCAGCATACACTAGCACCCTTATGTAGTTGTGTTCACTGTGGACAAGAATTTAGTTTAATGCAACTCTCTTAGACTATGACCTAAGTTGGGTGTGGTTTTGTTGTTGTTGTTGTCAGTCATGTCCAACTCTGTGTGACCCAGTATGAGCTTTTCTTGGCAAAAATACTGGAGTGGTTTGCCATTTCCTTCTCCAGTGGACTAAGGCAAACAGAGGTTAAACAACTTGATCAGAGTCACACAGCTAGTGAGTGTCTGAGGTCAAATGTGAACCCAGGTCTTCCTGACCCCAGCTCCAGAGCTCTAGATACTGAGCCACTTAGCTGCCTCCTAAGCTACTACTTCCATATTTATAATTTCTATCATTATTGCTAGGTATAAAATAACTCAAATTTTTGGCTTGCTTTTTAAAGCAATTAGTTGAGTCAGTGAAAGTCTAGTGAGACTAGGTCAAACACCAAGAGGTCATCTAATCCATCCCCCCTATCATTGCTCAATATCAAAGCTAAAGCATCTCAAATTAGGCTGGTTTATGGAGACTCCCTGGAGATTCAAAATATATGCTCCTTAATCCATCATTGTGATTCATAATTGATCGCTGGGAAATTTTTCATTTTGCACCATGAAAAAACCCTCATACTTTAATGCCTAAATGAACCTTGATTTCAGACTGTGATTGTAATGTTCTATTCAGCGATGTCAAGTTTAGCCCCTCTATGCTTTCTTATCCTTGTGACTCTCCTCCATGGTCTCCTGTGAATCTTCCATGGAAGACTCAGCCAACCTGATGTGGATAGTCCCATAGGTCTATGCCATACTGGCAGCTTCGCTATTGTCCTATTCTCTCACTATATGACTAACTCACCTCCTTTTCAATTTATGCATCTTTAAAAATAACATTTTAGCCTGCTTTTTGTATACAGTTATATCATGATTAAAATGATGTTATCTATTCCCACCATATGTTTCTCTGTTACCTTTTAGGTTAATTACAACACTAAAATTTCAGAGTCTATAATTACATGATTCACATCCAGAACCTTAACTAAAAGAATCTTAATGTTATAAACATGGGTTTTTGTTTGAGAAAGAGAAATTTGATGTTATTGTGAGAACTTGTTTGAATGTAACCTAGCCCATTCTCTTCTTCCTGTTCAATTTGGGCCCAATTTCATAATAGATGTACCAATGCTCTAACTCTATAGGCTATACATCTCACTGCATGTCATTGTCTAGACATCATCAATTCTTCATCTATAGATTTTCCTGAAGCAATATTATTTTAAGTGATTGTGGATTTCATACAATAAGCTCTAAAGTTTTTCAGGTCTTGATGCAATCAGCAAAATATCATCTGCAAACAAGTGCAGAATCAGGAAGACTTAATCATCTATAATAAATCACTCTTCTACTTGGACTCTGTGATGGACATCCTTTGTGACAGTGGCGAACACCTTTGATGAACATACATCCCCCTGTATTCTGCTTCACTTGATCAATAAATCATTGAACAAAGATATCTATGTTGTTACATCTAACAAAGAATCTTTGATTAACTTTGTATGTGCATAGAAGATATCTTCCTTGTTTGGAAAGAAACTTTAAGAATTTTCATCTAAAAAAATCAAATTCTTTTTTATAGTCAACAAACAATAAGTACAGTGGGATCTTACATTCTGTAAGCCTCTCAGTCAATTATGTGACTGTAAAGATGTGGTTTGCTTAGAATATCTAGTTTTTAAAAGCCTGTCTAACCTCTTTCCATATATCCAACAAGGATGCCCTCAGTGTGTGTGTAAATTATTTTCATATAGATTTTGTAGAAATGAGAAAGTAGGCATGTGAGTCAATAGCTATTGATATTTTCACAATCACCTTTTTTTAAATTAATAAAGCCTGTGATTTTTTTCCAGTTGTTTAGTATCTTCTCTTTCAAATGTAACAAGAATAAATTCCTCAAAGTTTTCAAAATCATGTCACCTTCCATGTGACTTCTGCTGTGCAAAACTCTAACTAGGAGAGGGAAGAACAGGGCTTTGACCCAGGGCACAGAAATTTAGACTGCATTGCCAACACTTTTACATTTCCTCAGCATAGAAATAACTCAGTTCAATACCTAGTTAGCAAGGAGTAATTAACTGTAGTATGCTGAAAACAGTGCTGGATTTAGAGTCAGAAGACTTGGGTTAAAATCCTGGCTCTCCCACTGTCTATCTATGTGATCCTACACAAATAGTTTAACCTCTTTGAGTCTTTCTCAGTTTTTTTTAGTTAGTTTTTTGTTTTTGTTTTGTTTTTTGTCTATAAAATACAGGGAAAGTAAATGACCTCTAAGATCCTTTCTAGCTCTAAATCTAATATCCTATGATGCTACTAAATAGGAAGTTATACCTAACCCTACCAAGGTATCCCACCAGTTAAGCCCCAACCTTCTTCCCTGTGTTGATGTCTAGTAGCCTCTCTGGAAGTGACCTCAGGTGTGATAGGCCCCCTCCTTGTTCACTTCAGTCTCTATACTTAACTCTCTTCCAAACTTGATATGAAGGTGCATTAACCCTACTTGCCACAAATGCTAGTTATACTTTTCCCTCTTTTTAATTGGTCTAATCCAGCTTCTCTTCCCAGCTTTATTTTCTTTACCATGATTTCTACTTTCTTTCCTTCAGCACATAAAGCAGTGTAGTGTTAGCATCTAAATATTTCACTGAAGGATAAAATAGTTTGTTGTAAGAACTTTGATGGACTTTTTTCACAGTTTGAGTCCATTTGTTGTCTTCTTTTTGGTTTCATCATTAAATGCCCACACCAAACTTCTACAAGCTTATTTTTCTTTCCATTACTGCATCTCACAATGAGGTGACATTGCTCATAATCACACATCCTCCTTCATAAGACTTGGTAAATGAGTATATATTGTAAACTGATATTGCTTTGGCTGTCATATCTCACCATTTGGTGGTGTTTACTGCCTGAATTGGTTTCAAGGTTCTTTGTGGCAATTGTTCTATAATGATTAAACTTGTATAAGAAGCAATGATAGTTCACACTCATGTCTATTCCTTTGTTCCCTTCCAATCTTTTGTTATTTAAATAGTTTCGATCTGAACTGGAGCAGTTAGATGGCACAGTATATAGAGCATCAAGCCTGGAGTCAAGAAGATTTATCCTTATGAATTCAAATCTGGCCTCAGACACTTACTAGCTATATGACCCTGGGCAAGTCACTTAACCCTGTTTACGTCAGTTTCCTCATTTGTAAAATGAGCTGGAGAAGGAAATGGAAAACCACACCAATATCTTTGCCAAGGAAACCCAAAATGGCATCACAAAGAATCAGACATGCCTAAAAAACAATTGAACATCTGAACATCTGTCATAATTGCATACCAAATCTGATTTTAATCTCTCTTTTAATGTGATATGTCTCGATTTTGATTTTTGCTCTAAAAAGTCAATGATCTGACTACACACAGTTGATTTAGAAATGACTCCTACATAATGAGCCACTTACTATCTGTTTATATACAACCCACTTCATTCTTAGAGATGATATTCCAGGCTTACCATGTACAGCATCTATTAATTTCCTTCTTGAATAAAGCATTCATGATATATATATGTATATATGTATGTGCTTATATGTGTATATATACATATATGTACATATATGCACGAAGCTTCCTTGTGGCATAAGATTTGGGCCTTTCTTTTTTTCCTTAAACTTTATGGCATACAATTTGATATCTTACCTATACCCACCTTTGCATTAAAGTCTCTGAATAGTCTAGCATATTGATTTAATTTGGAAGATTCCATTGAGTCATTCATACAGAACAATAAATTTAGAGATTGAAGAGAACATTGAGCTCATGTAGCCCTCATCTTACAGGTGATGAAACTGAGGCCCAAAAAGGTTAAGGGACTTAAACAAGGTCACACCAATAGTAAGTGGTAGAGTCAAGATTTGAACCTAGTTCCTCTGAGTCCAAATCCAGTGCCCTTTCTATTACACCACAGTGCTTTCTCATCCTCTGCAAAAAATTTAGCCATATAAGTTGTAGTAACTTCTGACTATACTTTTTTTTGCATATGCTCAGAATGAATACTGCCATGCAAGATGATCATAAGGCCCATTAAATTATGCTTGTTGTTGTTTTAGGACACACAATAAAGCAAAATCCTACAATTTTTTTTCATTGTCTCCAAGGGGTCATCCTATCCCTTAATTGCAACATATTCATTTGATTTAATTTATACCAAGAATGTCAATATTAATATAATTTAATTAATTAAATATTTAATATATGATGTGTAATTATATAATTAATATATAATAATATATAATTAATATAATTTACTTCCTCCAGCAGTACATTAACTCATTGGTCATTGGACAAGGATCTCACGTTTAGAGAGTCAAAGGTTAAGTTGATGTTTTCAGATGGCCTAGAACTATGTGATTCTCAGCACTGTTTCCTTACCTTTCACCTCAGAACTGCAGAATTCAAAAGAATAACAGGAGACTGAGGATTCTTCTGTTTCTTAATCTGTCTTGTGTGTGACAGAGCCAAAGAATTTATCAAGAGGTCATCACACTGATAATGAGTGAACCTCTTTATAGTTAGATAGCTTCATTCTTGGAAAGTAGACTTAACCTGTTGCCAGGCCAAAAGGTAAAGCCTTCTTAGCAAAGCTGAACCTGCAAGAGTTTGTATTCTCTGGAGTTGCCCCCAAGTACCTAGGGTCACCCCCTATGCCTTTAGTAAGACATATAAAGAAGATTTTGGTGCAGACTAGTCTCTAATGCTAAAATTTAAGATAGTTTTCTCTTTCAAAGAAATTCAAGAAGTTAGCATTCTATGCATAATGTTAAGCATATGAAGACTAAGCCACCATTCACACATAAATGCATGTGTGCATACATCCACATATGTACACACATAGACATGTATGCAGACACACAGACCCAAATGCATACATACATGTGTCCAAATACACACATGGGCACACAAGCATACATTTATATTTGACAAAATCGATGATTTCATTGGTGTAGGAAGCTTTCAGTGAGAAACTTTCTCCAGCAATGCAGATCAGAGAATTATTATGTTCTTAGAAAGGTGCCTAATTACCCAGAGCAGTTAAGTAACTTGTCCAGGCTCATACAAGTATGGACCACCACAGGTAAGACTTGACCCAGGTCTTTCTCACTCCAAGGCCACTCTCTATCCACTATTTAATCCTGCTTCTATTTTCCCTTAATAGAGTAGAATATAAAGTTAAAAAAAAGTGATTTGTAAGTAAAAGGAGTACTTTTCTCTTATCAGTCACAGGAAGAAATCATAGCTAAGTGTAAGAACCTTAGAAGTAATTGCAAATAAAAAAAAATGTGGTTAATCAGGTAAACCAGTTTTACTGCATTTATAGTTTGCTGCACTTCTTCAATTTTTCAAATTAATTTACATTTTGCAGAGTTTAAAATGTATTTCATTATAATACAGACCTATTAATTTGTCTTTTCATGAATTAACTGCCTATTTAACTTTAGTAGACATTCCCTTACAGAGACAATTCTTATTCTAAAATCAGTTTAGCAAGCATTTTTAAATGCCTGCTATACACCAGCCACTGTGCTCAGAATAGGTGATAGAATAAAGCAAAACACCCCCTGTCCTCAAGGACCTTACATTCTACTAGGGGATATGAGGGATTAACAACATGTACATAAATAAGTATAAGGTAAAAATAATAACAGATATTTAGAGCTTTAATGTTCATAAAGTTCTTCACTCACAATAAGCCTGTGAATTAAATAGTAGAAGTACTTTTCTCCCCATTTTACATATTTTTATTCCAAGTTTACAGAAACATACCTAAAGGCAACTGGGGCTCTGACAACTAAATCCTAAGAAATTATGAAGCTCAGACTTCAAGTTTGTGAACCTAGGTGAACAGGAACAACTGGGGCCCTCTGTAGAAATAGGGAAATTTGAAGAGGTTTAGGGAGGAAATGGTATATTCATTGTTGGACATGTAGAGTTTAAGGGACTGGTTGGACATTTGGGTGAAGAGATCAGACATTTGGAGATAGAAGACTAGAGTTTAGTATTAGAGCTGGATGCGTAAATTTGGGAAGTATCTTCATTGTTTTAGTTGAGTTGTTTCAATTACATTGGACTCTTCATGCCCCTATTTGAGAATTTCTTGGCAAAGACATTGGAGTGGTTTGCCATTTCCTTCTTCAGTTCATTTTACAGGTGAAGAAACTGAAGAAAACAAGTCTAAGTGACTTGCCCAGGGTCACATAGCTAGGAAGTATGTGAAGCCAGATTTGAACTCAGGAAAAAGAGTCTTACTGACTCCAGGCCCAGCGCTCTATCCACTGTACCACCTAACCTCCCAGGTACATCTGCATAGAAGTGATCATTGAATCCAAAGGAAGAAAAGGTCGCCAAAAGAAAGAATGTAAAGAAAGAAGTTGATTAGTTGATTAAGTCCATGATACTGGAGTAGAGGATAAATGATAACTCACTGGGAAACTGAATCAGTAAGTCAGTTCAAATCCTACTTACTGATTTTTAGCAAAGATTTCACCAAAAAAGGGGAGGGGTGAATAAGTTAGGGCCACACTTCAAAAGTATATGCTAATTCATAGGTCCACACTATGGAGAGGCAGGGGAAACCCAGGAATAAGATTTATATATCCAGAGGAGATGTATTAAAAAGAATTATTTATAGCTGTGTGACCCTGGGCAAGTCTCTTAACCCCACTGCCTAGCAAAAAAAAAGGGGGGGGGGAAGAAAAAAAATAATAAAAAGAATTATTTATAGTCTACAAAGGATGAGAGCAAGAAACTACAAGCCTTCAAAGCTACATCCACATTAGGGCATTATTATGGCAGACCATCCAAATGGCATTGGTATGGCAACCCTAAAGATGGCTCTTCAGCTTTTCCTTTTGTATGACAGAAGACCCTTCTCTGGCACATATCATTCTCATTGATTCCAGTCTGGTGAATAGAAGAGTAAGGTCCTTTTACTTTTACTGCCCCTTTTACTTCCAGATCTATGCTTTGAGATTTTTAAGTACAGTAACTAGCTGAGTGACATGAGAGCATGAGATGGAATGCACCTTGATTTACCCAAGGTTAGCCAACAAGTGAACATAAAGGTCTTATCTACAATACCAGATGCTTATGGGATTATCTGGATCCAGATAGACTTGTATATGTGAAATTATTTGGGGGTAAAGAGGGTAGACCTTTTTGACTGATTTTAGGATGAAAGCAGAAAGCAAGGGCAAATTAACACTGATAGGATACATGCCAATTATACAGCAAGTGCCAGTAGAATGACCTTGGGGGATATCCCCTCATATCCCCTAGTAGAATGGGTTGCTCCCTGAAGTAAGAAAGCAAAGAAATCAAAGGTCTCACAGAGGTTTGTTTTTTTTTCCCTTTGAGATGCTACACATGAAATGCCACCTCAGATTGAATAAGGGAAGGGGAAATGAACTCATCATACACAGAGATCCTAATGACGGAGAAAGACCTTACTTAATATAAATTATGTATGTATGCACATAAATGTCTGCATATACATGTATGTATATATTTAAATGAATGTGTGTATATATGTATAATATACACGTGTGTTCAATGTGTGCTTAGCACGGTGCCTGGCACATAGTAGGCACTTCATAAATGTATATCAACTATATTCACATGTAAATACATTCAATAATAATTTATTTAATGTATTAATTTATTAATATTTATCATCAATATTTAAATATTATTAAAATATATTTATATGTTTGTTGAATATATGTTCAGAGTCAGGTGAGACTGGACTCACTATTTAACTGGTAGAAGAGATGATCATATGGTGTATACTAATGCAAGTTGGTGCTTTCCAAAATTCTAAGAAGCAAAACTATATCCATATAACCATAATAAATGGTCATAGAAACTACAGAGAAGAGTCATTATGGAAGGCTTTGCAGAAATAAAAGTTTTGTTGGCCCTGGCACAATGGGACAGCAAGAGGTAAGAGCAAGAGGTGTTGTATATATCCCGTGAGTATGAAAGCTCTCTACGATAATCACAGTGTTTAGCTTGGAATTTGGAAGGCTAAACTGACTATAAAGTGTAGTCATTTCTTTCTCCACAGTCACTTTTCAACAAGGCTTTGCTTCTCAGGTAATATTATGAACAACTCTGGGGAAGTTAATTAGGCATTTCATTGATGAGTGAGAAGGAGCTTGGAACTAAGAGATCAGATGGGAGGAGATCTGCAGCCTAAAGGGAGGGGGTTTTTTGTCTTTACTTTTTTTCCCTTATGTAATTTGAACTAATATAAAATTTGATCAAAAGTATTATGCTTCTGTGGGGGTTGGAAATCACATATCATTTTCCTTTAGTGTTTACTGAATTGCTACCTTACTAAGTACTTTTTTTTCTATTTTCACATAAATATCTATGCTTTTTTTTTAAGTAGAGGTCTCCATCATTCAGCTGGTGGATCCAAAAGGTCATTGCCCAATTCGATTCCAATTAATAAAAAACATCTTTTCATAAATTCTTCCTCCTTTTTTGATCTGGACTCATGATTTCATTAACATGGGAAACTTCCAGTGTGGAAAATCCCTTTACTGATGCAGATCAGCAACTTTTCTGTAATTTATAATCTCAGAGAATTCCCTGGGATACTGAGATATTAAATGATTTGCCTCACACCATGCAGCTCATAAATGTTGGAGAAAGGAGTTGATTCCAAGTCTTTCCAACTCCAAGGTTGGCTTACTACTCATCATGTCATGCTGCCTTTAGGGGCATAGACGAATAGGGGAATAGAGACTGGACTTGTGATTTCACAGGAATAGTAAATGGAATTGCAGGATAAAGAAATTCCCTCTACCAATGCAAGCCAACATGATCTTTGCATCTTATGATCTTAGCTGTCTGGTATAATGGCCCCTGGCACTGAGAGGTTAAGTGATTTGCTCAGGATTTTACTGCTAGTATGTGTCAGAGGGGTGTCTTGAACCAAAATCTTGTTGGCTTTCATAGCCAAATCTCTATCTACAACACAACCTTACCTCTCTACCTCTCACAGATGCATCAATTGATAAAATATAGGAATTGGAAGGGGATCTCAGAAGCCTATACTTCATCCTCTGCCTGAAGGTGAATCTACCCTCTATTTAATCCCTAACAAAGTCTTTTCATGAAGATCTCCAGTGATGGGAAACTCTCTACTTCTTTGGACAGCTCACTGGGAGGTATCATGGTGGCAGTGAAAAAAGAGTCCTGACCTGATAGAACCTATGTTCAAATCTGGGTCTAGAGCTGTACTTATTTTCACCTACAACTACCTTTATCTCCTGACTTCCTGATTTCTGTTAATGACCTACCATTCTTCCAAATGAACTAGGCACAAAGCCCCAGAGTCGTTTTCGAATCCTCTCAATCCCCAAATCCAATTAGTCAGGAATTTTTGTTAGGGATTCCTTCCAAAGTTTGTCACATCTGTTCCTTTATTTGCATTCCCATAACCACCACCTTAATTCAGATCTTTACCACATCATGCCAGCAAACTGATCTCCCTGTTGCAGTCTTATACAATATCACAGGATATTTCAATTTCAATTTCCCCCAAATTAACTTTTGATCATATCATATCATTCTCCCCCTCTTAAATGTTCAATGAGTGCTCATTTTCTACCAGATATAGTGCAAATTAATTAGACTGGCATTCAAGACACTCAACAGATCACTCTTAACCTACCCAACCTGATCTTCTTTTCCTATATCCCCATGCTACAGCCAAACTAATCAAATTACTAGCTCCTGAATATAATATATATATATACACATATATATGTATGTATATGTATATGTGTGTATGTGTATATGTATATATACATACATACTCCCTTCTTCACTTCTGATAGAAAAATTCCCACTCCTGCAATCCTCTCTGCCTCACTTTCCTAAAACCTAAGCATCTTTTAGAATCCAGCTAAAATTATAGAACAATCACAGAATTTAGAGCTAGGCAACTTACAAATCACCTAATATGACTCACTCATTTTACAACTGAGAGAACTGAGACCTGGACAGTAAAGTGGCTTAACAAGGTCATACAACTGGTTAGTGGCACAATTGTCTCCTGACTTACAATCTAGTGCTTTTTCCAACATACCAACCAGACTCTCTTCTCTTCCTCCTCTGAATTTTTATATTATTTATTGCCCATATATTCATTTTACAGATGAGGAAACTGAGGCAAACAAGGTTAAGTGATTTGCCCAGGGTCACATAGTGAGTAAGGCTGGATGTTAACTCAGGTCTTCCTGATTCCAGGTATGGTGCTCTATTTACTGTGCCAACTGAATACAACAACAACAACAAAAAACCACCATTCATTCATCAAGCAATCATATAATCATTTATGACAGCTCTCAAATTGTCATCTTTAATTATTTGTCACTCATATAATAGTTCGTGTTTAAACTACATTGTTTCCTTTTACTTATCTCTCCTTACAATCCTCTGAGGCAGATTACATATATACATCTTGTCTCCTTAATTAGAGTTTCAGTTTTTTGAGGGCAAAGAATATGGATTTTAGTATACATTAGTATATTATTTAGTGTACATTTTGTAACCCAAGCCCCACCGCATTAATGGAGATCAACCCTCCATGTCCCAAGAGGTGTGTGGTGTAGGTGAGATCAGGAGAGGAAAAAAGATCTGGTCTCTACAGGTTCTCCAGTCTCTTTTGGTTTTTCCAGCTTCTAGCTTCAAAAGAAAAGATGGACGATGCCAACCCCACTTCAGGTTGCTAAAGTGAGAAAAGAGAAACTATGAGAGGAACTGACAAGCTCTACCATCCCCATCCTCATCTTGCTACACTAGAAACTTCATGGCATGTCCCCTTGGATAAGATCTGGGACTCTCTTTTGGTTGAGCTGAGTTACCTTGCTCTGAGTGGGAGAGCATCTTCATTCAGTATTGTGTGTTATACATTCTTTTATTTGTGCTTTCTCTTCTTTCTGTTTAGCTATGATTTGGATAAGTGCATTTCTATTTCTTATTCGTATTCATTGTGGAACTGATTTTTGCTGGGAAGAAAATCAAGCCTTGGATATATAGTTTAAGGTCATCCTTTCCCCATTAATAAATAGAGGAGGACCTGAGTTCAAATCTGGCCTCAGACCAAACACTTGACATTTACTAGCTGTGTGACCCTGGGCAAGTCACTTAACCCCAATTGCCTTAAAAAAAAAAAGACAAAAAAAAATACAGAGCAGAAAAGGCAGCCAGAAGCTTGGAACCCGAAATCCAGAATCTTGAAGAACCTAGAAGAATACCTGGTTTGCCATTTCCTTCTCTGGCTCATTTTACAGATGAGGAAACTAAGGCAAACAGGGTTAAGTGATTTGCCCAGGGTCACACAGCTAGTAAGTGTCAGAGGCCAGCTTTGAACTGAGGTCTTCCTGACTCCAGGTCTGGCCCTCTATCTACTGTACCTAGGTCCTAGAGATAAAAATAAAAATAAACAAATACAGTTTTTACTCTCAAGGACCTTACAGTCTAGATAGGGAGACAACATATACATACATATATATATGTATATATGTATGTATATATGTATGTGTGTGTGTGTGTGTGTGTGTGTGTATATATATATATATATATATATATATATATATATATATATACAGTTACATGCTAGGAAAAAATACAAGAGAGTTTTAAAGAGAAGTCTTTTTTTTTTAAGACAATTGGGGTTAAGTGACTTGTCCAGGGTCACACAGCTAGTAAGTGTCAAGAGTTTGGTCTGAGGCTAGATTTGAACTCAGGTCCTCCTGACTTCTGGGCCGGTGTTCTATCCACCGTGCCACTAAGCTACCCCTGGGTGACTCTCTTTTAAAAGCTTAAATACAAACCCCAGCTTTGACATATATTCCCTGTATTATTTTTGTTGTTTTTATTGTTCAGTCATTTCAGTTGTGTCTGACTCTTTGTGATGCCATTTGGGGCCTTCTTGGCAAATATAGTGGAGTGGTTTGCCATTTCCTTCTCCAGATAAGAAAAGAGGTAAACAGGGTTAAATGACTTGCCCAGTCTAACACAGCTAGTAAGTGTATAAGCTCAGATTTGAACTCAGGAAGATGAGTCTTCCTGACTCCAGGCCCGGCATTCTATCTACTCTGCCACCTAACTGCCCTATTATCTTTTCCCACATATTTAACTTCTCTATACTTTAATTTTCTAATGTGTAAAGGAGGGCATTGGGATAGATGGTTTCTAAGGACCCTCCTAGCTCTTAAAATGATAATCACTTAGATTGATATGCTTCTTTTATTCAAAATATGGAGCATAGAAATAAGGGGCATTCATCTTTCCATTTATTATTGGTCCATGTGAACACCAAAATTGGAAGATTCCTCCCTAACCATGGGTTAGTAGGATATGTAGGCTGAAAAGCAGCCAGGCGACGATATTCTGGAGAGCTAAACTTCTTTATTGACATGTTCTCCACTTGCATTTCAAAACACAATCTGGTCATTCTATTTTTGTGGTCAAGGTGCTTATCCTATGAATAAACAACCCAAGATCAAATCCATTTTAAGTAGCTATTCTTTAGGTCATTCAGAATTAGAATATTTACTTTGCAGGTGGGCAAAAAAAAAAAGTCTGAATGTCCTACCACAATCTCGTAGGAATTTAGACCTGGAATTTTAGTTAAAACTCCCCAGTTGCAGTCTGCTGCTTGGTCTACTGAACTGTATTCTACTCAAGATGGCTTTCACTTTTCCACAAAGACTTTTCATTTAATGAACTGGCCCTTCTGCTTTTTTTTTCTGTAGCTATTCTTTTTCTGTAGCTATTCCCTTTGCTTTAATGTCTATGATATCTAGCCATTCACAAGAAGAGTTATGGATCTGGATTTTTATCAAGTTTGCCAGTATAATCATAAAAATGTGAATAACATCTTTAGCTGGAATGGTATAGAGGAAGAAACTTAGGCAATAAAAATTAATAGTGTATCAGCTTACTGCCTTATGGCCCATTGCTTATTGAATTAGTCCAGTTGTCTCGAATAAAATCATAAAAGCTTACTGAAGAAAAATAACATGAGAAACATATTTGTTTATGATCTTTCAATACCAAGAAAGAGATCAAACCTGTAATTTGAAAACCATTCTAAAAAAAAAAGAAAGGATTGAGCAGAAAACAATTTGCCTTTACTCAGTAGGGTGTGTTAAGTCCACAGGAATATGGCAAAGCCACTCCTCAGTATGTGCAGTTTTTCAAGGTGAAAGAAAATCCTTGTCAAATTCCAGCAGTGAAAAGAAATGAGAAAACATGATTAATAACACTGTGGGAAGGACAAAATAAATGATGAAAGCTAAACAATATAGCATACAGGAAGCACAAGGACCTATTATCTCTCTGCATTTTAATTGTCAGATCACTTTCCAACATGCTGGACAGCTTTGTTTAAATGAACACAGATGTAATTTAGCAATAAGGGGGAAATATGGACATTATTATGGAGCCCTCTAAATATCCACTAGCTCTTGTTGTCCATAAGTATGAATAAAATCCTTGTTTTCTAGTTTAATAAATAGGTGATATTTGTATAATATTTCGAGGTTTGCAAAGCACTTCACACTTTGTCTCATTTGATTTAGCAGTGACAAAATTCACACAGATCATACATTTTGTTTGACACATAGTCCCAGGTATGAACAATGTTGAGCTATTGAATCTAGATGCACATACATTTTCTATCAGCAATAACAAAATTCTTATCACTGCAAACTGCAACCGGGGATTCCAATGCTTCATTTGGAATGCTTCATTTGGCTCACGATGCTTATCTTTGAAAACTGAATAAATAAATGCAAACCCTATTTCCTTCGTTTAGGCACAGTAATCTGCAATGATCCACCAAAGAGAAAAAGAGAAACCACACAGGAGTTAAGGTTCGAAACTTGCCTTTTGGTCTGAATGAGCATTCACATTCTCTATACTTCTGAAGAAAATCTATCAGTGCCATAGTTGCAACCATCTACTGAGCTAGAACACACTCTCAGTATTTCTCCTCTCAGTCTTTCTATACACAAGCACCTGTCTAGCTCTGTCCTATGCTTCAACCAAGTTGTCAAGTACCCCAAGGCGAGAAAATTGCACATAGGAACATGGTTTTTCACCTACCCCAGAACGCAGGTCATGTCTGCTATGCTCTGGTATGGCTTCTCAAAGCCCAAGAGAGAATAAGTAACGGGCAGACAGGCAGAGGTAGTGGCAGAGACAGAGAAGCAGAGAAAAAGTCTGAGAAAGAGCTCGTCTGTTACCTCACTTTTATAGACTGTGAAAAGGGATTGCTTCTATGATAAGTCTATCCCCTAAATCTCAGTCTATCATATTGGAGGCATCCCCAATCATAGGAATTATCTGTATGTTATCAGTGGGTATACCCACATTGCATGAATATTTTTCCCTTTGGATGTATCCTTCTCATCAAGTTGATTGAGGAAATCAAATTCAACAGAGACACACTTATCTTTCTTCACCCCCCCCCCCACAGTTAAATATTTTCAGTCCCATCAACTCACACTGTGGTATCCATGTGTATGCTCATCTCACCCACATTTCCACATTTTCTACAAGAATGGCATAAGAGACTTCATCAAGTGCCTTATCAAAATCTAGGTAAACTTTTTGTTGTTTAGTCATTTCAGTTGTGTCTGACTCTTAGTGAACCCATTTGGTATTTTCTTGGCAACAATACTTGAGTGGGTTCCCCTTTCCTTCTCCAGTTCATTTTATAGATGAAGAAAATGAGGCAAACAGGGTTAAGTGACTTGCCCAGGCTCACACAGTTAGTAAGGGTCTGAGGTCGGATTTGAACTGGTACTCTAGGCCTGGTACTCTGCCCACTGTCATCTTAGCTAAACTATCAGGGTAGTAGGATTTAACCATTAGATATTGCCCAGAAAATAACCAATGGCTCTTTGATTACATTAAGTTTTTTTTTCCTGTATCTTTTATCAACAACTCTCCCTTTAATAAGACATTCTAGAATTGCTCATGGAATTGAAATAAAGTTCACTAATCTACAGGTTTTAGAATCCTTAAGAAAAAAAAAAAGGAAATCATTTAACCTCCTCTAGACCTATGAAACCTCTTCGGTGCCTCATAATGTTGCAAAAGTAACTGATAGTGGCTCAGCAACAGGATCCACCAGTTCTTTCCAGTGCTTAGGGTTATAATAATTCTAAGCCAGGTGACTGGAACTCATTAAGTAGTAGCTCAGTGTTTTCATTTATTATGGTTTTCAATTCTTTATAAATAAGTTTTGTGTATCTCAGTACAAAGATAATTCTCCTTACAGAGATAATAGAAGTAAAATATAATTTAAATGGTTCAGCCTTTTCAATATCTATATTCATTGTCCCATCTACTCTAATCAGCCATCTTATCCCTTCTTTAATCTGTCTCATTTACAACTCTAAAATATTCTTTTTTGTTGAGTTTATCATCTATTACCAGCCTCAGCTTTTTCTCAGCTTTAGCATTCCTAACAATATTCTTAAAGGACTGAACCCCTACCTTTGTATATTTCATCCTTATTATTTGCTTTTGCTTCCACATTTCATCCTTGTTGTTTAGTTTTGTTTTAATCTAAGCTGATCCACGATTTCCTAAATTTGACACCCATTTCTACCTGTGGCCTGATCTGATATTTTGAATCTATTTCCTAGCATTCTCTTAATTTCTCATTCCTTTACATAGTTTGTTGTATCTATCTGTTCACAGGTTCTCCTACTCACATTGATTGAAATCAATCTGTTTGTTTACAAAAGTCACATGTTTTCACTTAGGGCTTAAACACCCAGGGAGTTTCATGTTGAATCTGATCTTTGGTTTATGGAGCCCCTTCCCTATTTGTTACTCTTCGTCCCAAGTTTAAATTCCTCCTGCTACACAGAAATTTGCTAGAGCACATCTATTCTAAATCCTAAGGGATAACCACAAAGTCAAATTTGATTTCTCATTACTCTTTATAGCTTGTTTTGGCCTCTTGTTTCTCACTAGACCAGGAGTCCTGAGACATGATTTCTAGATTCCTCTGCCTTGCATCAGGATCCTGCTTCCTAATGAAGGACACTATTTTCTTATTCTGTACCCATTCCACCACCAACATTCTCCCTCTCTTTTCCACAGTTAGTCTAATGTTCATGCCCTTGGTCAGACTTAGTGGCCTGTTGCTGACACCCAGGCTAACTTTTCATTCTTTTTTCTTACCTATATCTCCAGACTTTGAAAGAAGGCTTCGTCAATCCTGGCCACTCACTTTAAATTTGCCACCCATTTCTACGTGTCGTCTGATCTGATTGATATTTTGAATCTATTGTATTCTGGTCACTGAAGTCCTTATTCTTTTTTCCTTTGATCCTTTAAACTAAAATAACTCTAGCTAAACATTCATATTTTGTAACTTTGAGTATTACTATTCATACATTATTTTTAAATGTGTAATTTTAAGTTTCATTATTTTACTATAGTTTCATGAAATCTTTAATCCAAAAGTTTGTGAAGAAACATATTTAAGGAAAAGTAGCTTGATGTGGTAGAAAATAGCAAAAAGACCTAGTTTCTCATGCATGCCCTGCTACTAAATTGTTCTGTGACCTTATCCAAATCATTAATTCCTTCTGGGTCTTAGTCTACCACTCTGTAAAGTAAGGAGGCTGGACTAAATGGATGTCTCATTCAGCACTAAGTCCTGTAATTTGAACTTGGTGTGTGATTTTATAGTAAAAAAACAATATAAAATGAGATTTGCTACATAGAAATTTGCTAGAACACATCTATTTTAAATCCTAAGGGATAACCACATAGCAGAATTTGATTTCTCATTACTCTTTATAGCTTGTTTTGGCCTCTTGTTTCTCACTAGACCAGGAATCCTGAGACATGACTTCTAGCCCAAGCTCTATTATTTTTAAAAAAATTAATCAAAATATAGGTTTTGTGAATGTCCATGTCAGTCTGTATGTGTGTGTGTATATATATCTACACACATATATTTATGCTTTATATAAAGATTCCATTCTATATAAAAATCTATATAGCTTGTATATATATTTATGTATGTATGTAGATAACATATACACATAGATGTACAAACATATAATGCTGCATGTGTGTATGTGTACATATATATAAACCATATATGTAATATACATATATATGTAAAATACTGCAAATAGTAACATAAAGCCCCCTCCTACTTTTTTCAATCTTATAACACCTTATTAACCAATACATACTCTTCAATCCGTGACATTGGCTTTCTTTCTGTTCTTCGAACAAGACTTAATCTCTCTGCTTCGGGAATTTTCTTTGGTGGCCCTCCACGCCTGGAATGCTCTCCCTCCTCTGCTCTGCCTACTGATCTTTCTGGATTCCTACAAGTTCCAACTAAAATCCTATTTTTTAATGGAAGCCTTCCCAAACTCTTCTGAATTCTTGGGCTTTCTCTCCATTAATCATTTCCTATTTATCCTTCATATTGCTTGTTTTGTATATATTCATTTGTCTGCTGTCTCCCTTATGAGACTGTAAATTTCTTTGATGGAAGGGATGTCCTTTTGCCTCTTTTTTATCTCAAGCTTAATATGGTACCTAGCACATGGTTGGCCTGCTTTAATGAAGAAAAAATAAAGGAAAAAATAAAAAATTTAAATTAAAGATCCAGCAACCAGTTATCTCTATGTGTTATGTCTTTATTGTTGCTGGTATTGTAAGCACAACAATTGACATAGAAAGTTATGAAATGGCTACAGCTGGTACAGAATTCAATAGTCATATTGGGTAGAGCAAATTTGTTACATTTCATTCATTTATTAATTTTTCATTCATCACACAATTATTATGTACTTGGAATGTGTAGATCATTGTGTTAGGTGCTAGGAGTGATAGAAATATTTGTTTCCCAAAATATTAATTAATTCAATTTAATATTCAAAAGAATATGTAATCTTATTAATTTGAAAATTCCCTCCAACCATGCCTGCCAATTTTATGATTCTTTTTAAGATTTTATAAGATTCTTGTCATTTCCTCCCATAAGTTAACCACAGAGAGTATGCTCCACGTAATAGAGCCTTTCTCACTTTCACCAGACTTTGAAAGGATACTATTAGAACACTTTGAATAGTCTATCTGTGATTCTTCTTCCTTGGCATGTGAACAACCCATCTCTCCTTCCTATCATACAATCTCTTCATCACCTCTTTTACTCCTATTATTTTTGTATGCTTCTCGTGGATTATATTTTACATCTTTCTCACAACGACCATGCACCTTTCCCCTGCTCTTTTAGATGAAATTAATTTTAATTCTTTAGAGATCATTATATTCCATGTCCTGCTGCCACATAGCAACACCAATGGAATGATGATGTTTTTTAAAAGGTAGGTTTAGGGGGCAGCTAGATGGCACAGTGGATCAAGCACCAGACCTAGAGTCAGGAGGACCTGAGTTCAAATTCGGCCTCAGACACTTAATACTTACTAGCTGTGTGACCTTGGGCAAGTCACTTAACCAATTTGCCTAGCCCAAAAAAAAAAAAAGGTAGGTTTAGTTTCCATCACAATCGAAAAGCACTTGATAATTGCTAAAAGCACCTAACACAGTGATCTTCACATTCCAAGTACTTAATAGTTGTTTGATGAATGAAAAATTAATAAATGAATGAAATGTAACAAATTTGCTCTACCCAATATGACTATTGAATTCTGTACCAGCTGTAGCTATTTCATAACTTTCTATGGCAATTGTTGTGCTTACAATACCAGTAATAATAAAGACATAATACATAAGGATAACTGGTTGTTGGATCGTTATTTTAATTCTATTTTTATTCTCTCCTCATTAAAGCAGGCCTACTATGTGCTAGGTACTATATTAAGTGCTTGAGTCCTACATGCTTCCCTTCATTGTCCTTCAGTTTGGGGCTCAACTTATCATCGTTATCTCCATACAAAAATTCAATCAGTAATCAGTCAATAGATATCTTTACTCATTAGGTTTTTTTTTTCCTAAGTGGAAGGTTAGGCCAACCTCTTTTGAGTGGTTCTAGATCTTTTCTAGAAGGTTCTGCATTGTTCTGGAACTTGAAAGCACAATGTCAATCAATTCTATTTAAAGCTGTAGAGTTTCAAATGGAATGAAACTAAGTAAACAATTTAACAATATTTATTAAATGTCTACATTGTACAAGGCATTATATAAAGCATTAAAGATACAAAGACATAAACAATAAGTAGTCTATGCCTTTAAGCAGTTGAAATTCTATTTATTTATACAACTAATCAAAGCCTGGAAACTTTTTCCTAGCCACATAAACTTAATAAAGGCAGGAATTTGGAGTAAAATATTGAGATGTAGGGTTCTGCCTTGGTTTGGCTTCATATAAAAGGATTTCAGTTTTGCTTTTCTCCCTCCTTATGTTTGATGTAGAGACCAAGGGATCTCCAGACCCTTCTAGCCATAAATGAGGTAGCTATCTGAATCAAGGGCAGTTAGGCAGCTCAGTGGATAGAGGACAGGGCCTGGAGTCAGGAAGACCTGAGTTCAAATGAGACCCCTAACACTAGCTGTGTGGATCTGTGCAAGGCACTTAACCCTGTTTGCCTCAGTTACTCATCTATAAAAAGGAGCTGGAGAAAGAAATGGCAAACTACTCCAGTATCTTTGTCAAGAAAACCTCAAATGGGGTCACAAAGAATTGGACACAGCTATAATGACTAAACAAAAACAAACAAAATCCTGGGACAAAAGACAGGGGTTAAGTTCTACACATAAGGAATTGAAAAATCACATATAATCTTAACCTGGTTTAGGTCTTTCTTTGAGTGCAATGATTCATATCCTATATGAAGAACTCTCAGCACATATTAAGTGGCTGCAAGCTAAGAAGAATTGCTGACTAAGAGATGGTTTCTGAGAATTTAATTTGGATTTCTGGACCACTGCTTAAAATACAGAACAGTCTCCTGGCCAAGGATGATGCTCAGCTAATAAAGACAGGTAAGATTTTATTTGTCTTATGTTTTGCTAACCCAGTCAAAAAAGGCCTTAAACTAAGAAGGGTGTGGAGAGAGGGATAAAATTGTCTATGTGTATACACTGAGCTAAATACTATAGAAGAAAAAGCTACAGTTAAGGAAAAAAAAAATCAGTAAGATATTCAGAGCCAGTGGTGACACGCATAGTCTCAACTGTCTTAATACAAATGAATAAAGTGCAAACAATAAGCAAGGTGAACTAGTGGGGCCTAGCTCTGGAGACCATTTTTACTTTGAAGGTATCACTAGCCTCATGATATAGTGGACAGAGAGGTGCCCTCAGAGGCAGGAAAATGTGAGTTTTATCTCATCTCTGACACATAGTGTGATGTCGAGTTACATAACATCTCAGTACCCCAAGCAACTCTCTACAAATACAAGTTGAAATATAGTTGCAGATCTACATTGCTAGAGGTAGTTTCCTCATTTAAATTTCCCTAAATCAATGAAATCACAGGTATAGCAAAAACAACCACAACAACAACAAAGGTGTCCCTGAGCCTTGATAGCATGAAATCCACAACTGATATATAGGCATGCATTATTCAAAAGAAACAGAATAAGTGAGGCCACATTGTGCATTAAGAAGATACCCTCAAGCAAGGAAATTGAAACCAAAACAAGTCATGAAGGGAAAATTCTATTCTGGATCTAAATCTCTCTAACTTAGAAGAACTGGTCAGTGGAGTAGAAATGAGAGAAAAATGACAACTATTGAAAGAGGAAAAGAAAGAATGGTTGAAAGCATTTGGGTGAAGATAATAGAGGGAGAAACAAAAGCAATTTTGTCAACAAAGTATAATATAGACCTCCTAGACAGAAAGTGGAAATAGAAGAGGACTGCAGGAAACAGATCAAAAGTCTGGAACAGATTCATAATAGTGTAATTATGATGGATCCATTAGCCAGACATCTCCAGCATCTTTCTCTCTCTGTCTCTCTCTGTCTGTGTGTTCCTCTCTGTCTGTCTGTGTGTATACAGATGTCTATGTCTGTGTCTGTCTGTCTCTGTCTTTCTGTCAAAACTTTAACTGTTAATGATATCTTGATTTTCCTTGATAATTATTTCATCTTTCCAAAGGTAGAGAAACCAACAGGGGGAATTCCATTCTGAAACTAATTCTCTCCAAATTGGAGTTGGTGGGACAAAAATAACGGGAACCATAAGAGATGACAAATTCATCTAGTGGCAGAGATAAAAAGTGGAGATCCAGGAATAATATGAAGTGCAGCTGGGTTTGGGAAAAACAAGGTTCACAGGAAGTATAGGAAGAAGAACATGAACTACAACTCTGCAGGAGAAGTCAGCCACAGTGGGACAGAGATCTCTCAAGAATTAATTTCTATAGATACAAAGGGAAACAAGTTTTTTTTAATTAATTTATTTTGTTTTATCAACAATCACTTCCATAAGCTTTTGAGTTTTAAATTTTTCTCCTCCTCCCTCCCTTCTTCTCCCTCCCCAAGACAGTGCGCAATCTGATATGGGCTATACACATACATTCCTATTAAACATATTTTCACATTAGTGATATTGTAAGGAAAAATTAGAACCAATAGGAGGATCCACCAAAAAGAGGAAACAAAACAAAATAGAATTAAAAAAATAGCAAATAGTATGCATCGATCTGCATTCAAACTCCATATTTCTTTCTTTGGATGTGGATAGCATTTTCCATCATGAGATCTTTGGAGATGTCTCAGATCCTTGTGTTGCTCAGAAGGGCTAAGTCCATCAATGTTAGTCATTGCACAACGTGGCTGTTACTGTATACAATGTTCTCCTGGTTCTGCTCACTTCACTCAGCATCAGTCCATACAAGTCTTTCCAGGTTTTTCTGAAGTCCGCCTGCTCATCATTTCTTATAGCACAGAAGTATTCCGCTACATTCGGAAACAATTCTAATAAGGAAGGAAAAAATAGATTCTGAAGTGACCAACATGGATTGAGAGAATTCACTAAGCAACTTAGATTTTTAAAAGGTATGTGCAGAAAATGGAAGTAAAAATAGATAACAGAAAATGAATTCAAAAACATGAAATGGTTATGCAGGAATATGTCAGATATGCTAAAGCTTAGGATGAACTGAGTTTGATGGAGAAAGGACAACAAAAAGGTGTTTTTAGTTTGGTTTTCTTCAATATTTTGAGGAAAAGAGATAGTAAGCAAATAGAAATAGGATACTTCCCCCAATAAACCAAGCGTATCGTCTCCCAAAATACATATACCATCGATAAGAAAAATGTTTATATCTAGGGAATACATGACTATGGCCTCACGTGGGAAACCCATGAGGCCTGGGTACAAATATTAGGGTGGAGGGTATAGTCATGGTGAACACATATGCAAGGGCATAAGTGTGGAGGTACATACAGATGGGGAATGTGTTTGGCCAGAGTATATCTCTCAAGTCCATTCTTTTCTCTGATACTGCAGGACTACTGTTATTTTCTGATAAAGCCATTATATTAAAGCTTAAATACTTTGGCTACATAATGAGAAGGCAGGACTCATTGGAAAAGACTCTAATGTTGGGAAAGATTGAAGGCAAAAGGAGAAGGGGACAACAGAGGGTGAAATGAATAGATAGTATCATGGAAGCAATGAACATGAATTTGGACAGACTTCAGGAAATAGTGGGTGAAAGAAGGGCCTAGATGCTATGGTCCAGGGGTTCGTGAAGAGTCAGACACAAGTGAATGACTGAACAACAACAACGTTAAATTGCTCCTGATGAAATTGTTGCCTCTACTATCACCAGATTTGTAGTTTCTGCAACTTTAATAGCTACTTCCAATTTTTGGACCTTTTCAGAGTGCCTTCTGTCTATCTCAGTTTTTGCTTCTGGGTTTCAGTGGATAGCAAGCCCTTTCCTCTTTCAAGGGTTCTCTCTTTGGTTCCACCCCCTTCTTCTGCTAGTAAAGTGTTATCCCAAAATTTTAGAGTTTGAAATTACTTAGGTGGACAGATGTCCATTGATAAGTCCAAACTAATACAGACTCGAAAAAGAATCTTCATTGTAACATAAATAAAAAATGGTCATCCAGTCTCTACTTGCAGATGTCTAATCAGAGGGAACTCAATATTTCCTGTATAAGGATTTGTTTTTCCTGACATCAAGCCTAAATTGAATTATAGAGCTTTTTCCTGATATTTCTATTAATATTTTCATATGCTAGCAGAAAAATGGACTTTTCTAATGAATGTCATGAATTCCATTTACAAGATATATCGAATGAGAAGCAATGTGATCTAGTAGAAAGAGATCAGCCCCTGGAATCAAGAAAACCCGGGATCCTATTGTGCCCTTGACACACACAATAGCTGTAAGACTATGAACATTTCAGTGCCCAAGAAACTCTCTATCACTCAGTTTAACACAGGATGCTAATTCAAAGTAGTATGGGTTTCCAGGAGTTCCTATGAAATTACAGGCCCACACCAAAAATAAAAAATAAAATGAAAATATATTCCACTAGAGTGAAATCAAGAGACTTAATGAAGTCACATGGCCAGTGAAAAAGATATTCTTTAAATTTGTTTTCCCATATTTTTGTCCAATCTTCTAAATCCAAAAGATGAGTTCATTTCTACATGTGTTAAAAGTAAAATTTTCACCTTGAAAATATGTTCCCCATTTTGAGTTCTAAAAAACTAAAAGTTGAACCACATGAAAATGACCCCTAAGCTGTTTAGTCGATATGAAATGAGCCCCAAAAGAAATGTGTAAAGGCCTACAGTTTTGGTCTTTTAAATCTTTACTGGACAAAAGCAAAAAACTAAACATGTGTACACTATAGGGAACAATACTGCCTTGATAAAAGTGAGCTACTTGAGAAGCCAAAGAACCCCTCTTCCAACTCTAATTCCTATTATTTCCTTGGCTCAGGCCACCCCAACTATGCATGGTGTGTATATAATTTCATCTTTCTAGTGTTTTAGTTCAGACTAGTAATGACCATGTGCTTAAAGACTGATTCATACTCTTTTGTCAGTTCAGAAAGAATGTCAATGATTCTGCAGAGGAAAATTCTCCAAACGAAATCCACTTGAGACAGTTCACACTCCCAACACAGAAGCAGAAAATTGTGTCAATCATCACTATGAACCAGCATTTTTTGCTAAAGCCTCTAGGAACAGCCAAGAATTAAGTTCTTTGTTGTTTTAAGCAGGTGCTAATCTTTTTGAAGATCTAGGGCACTGCATTCTACTCCTTTGCACAAATTTAGTCAATCAACAGACTAAGAAAACACCACATACTATTGTTATAGAAGATTGTTGTGGACAGACTTTCAATTTCCACTGCCTTCCCTAGTGGTCAATAGCATTGCTCTGAAGTGCTATAAATCTGATTCAGAGGTTGCCACGGTGAATGCAATTTATTTTGATGGAACTAGAGGTCTAAATCTTAAATCACGTGATGCTCTATACCATCATTTTCCTCCAGGCCCTATTCTTGGCTTCAAGACTTCAACATCATAGCCCAGGGGTGGGGAACCTGTGGCTTCCAGGCCACATATGACCTTCTAAGTCTTTGGGTGTGGCCTTTTGATTGAGTCCAAGCTTTATAGAACAAATCCTTTTATTAAGGGGATTTGTTCTGCCAAGGGTAGTCAAAGGGCCACACTTAGGGATGTAGAGGGCCACATGGGGCCTTGAGGCCACAGGTTCTCCATCCCTGCATAGCCCATTCTCCCCCCCAACCCCCAAATTTTTCACCTCCCTTTTGTTTGTTACCTTCCCCGTTAAAATTTAAGTTTTTTAGAGTAGGAATCATCTTTCTTTTTGCTTGTAATTGTATCCCCAGTACTTAATACCCTACCTGGCACATAATTAGCACTTAATAAATACTTGTTTCCTTCCTTCCACTGATCTTTCTTTTCAGTTCTAGTTGGAGTGGAAAAAAAGTAAAATTCTCACTGTTCCTGATATTTCCTTCATTTCATTTTTTTCCATATTATATTCATTTTATTATATTCATTTTTTGTGTATTACAGGTATGATACCAGAGCATAGATAGTGGGGGGGGGGGGAGAGAATTGCCTAACAAATCCTCATGCAGAGGGATGAAGGAATTTGGGGAAAAGTTCTATTTCAAGCCAGGCATTTATAATTTTCCACCATCTGGTTCCCACCTCCCTTGACTGACTAATTTCAAATCATGCCCCTTTATTTATAGTTCATAGTATCATTGATTTCTATCAGAAAGGGACCATAAAAGCCATCAAAACCTAATCCCCCTCATTTAACAGGTAAGGAAATTGGAGCAAAAAGTGACTGTACAACTTGTCCTGAGCCGCCTAGCCAGTGAAGCATCTGAGGTGGGATTTCAAACCAGGTCTTTCTTTCTCTAAGTCCCATACTCTCTCTACTCACTATACAGCCAGTAATTGTCTAAGGTGAGAATTTAACCCAGGTCATCCTGACTCCAAGTCAATGCTCTATCCACTGCTTCTTGCTGCCCTGCCTCCAAACATTCTATGTTCCAGGCAAACTGACCTAAGAGCTATTCCCTGAACCCAACATGCCATTCTCTTTATCTATGCTTTTGCTCAAGCTCTTCCCCATGCCTAGAATGTTCACCCTCCTCAGCTCTACTCCCTAGAACTGCCATTTTCCTTCTACACTCAGCCAGCTCCAGTATGATACTTTTTTTGATCCTTCTAGTTGTTAATGTTCTCTCTCCCCTGAAATTACTCATTCAGTAATTATATTTCCTCCTCTGTGACCATGTTGTATACCCCCAGCAAAAGAATGAGCTCCTTGAGAGCAGAAATTGTCTTTACATTCCCAGCATCTATCATAGCTCCTGAGACATAGAAAGTGTTTAATAAATATTGAACTGAATTGAATTCAATTGGTCAAGGAGAAAGGTAAGCTGCCACAAATCCCTCTAAGCTTATTTCCTGTGTGATTTATGTATTAAATATAGGCAGGAATGATGCTAGCTCAACCTCCAAAAGAATTTAAAATGGAGAAAGGAATATTTGCTAGTTAAACAGCAATAAGGAAATAAAGCAAATGCATAGAAAAGAGACTTTTAAAGCATTTTACTTTCTCTTTCCATACTAGAGTCATTTAATCTCTCTCTTCTGCCTTCAAATATACATACCTATATTCCTTTCTTCCAAAAGCTTATTTTGACCCTGTTACTACTTCTAGCTGTCATCCTATTTCCCTTTCCTTTCATAGGAAAACTCTGTAAATAAATGAGGCTTCCTACATTATCCCACCATCCTCACCCTCCTTTAATGCTTCCCAATCTCTCTTCTATTCTTATCACTCCATTGAAATGGCTCTAAATTGAGTGTGATGTCCTCTTAACTATATCCAATTATTTATTTCAGTGTGACCCTTTTCTCCTCATTGATTCTTTTAATCAACCATCTCCTTCCTTCCTTAGTTTCCACAATGTTAAATCTTACTTCTTTGACTTACCTATTCCTACCCCTTAATTCTGAAAATACCCTCAAGTTCATTTCTTGGCCCTTTACCCATCTCTAGTTGTGCCCAGTCCCTTCAAGATGCTCACTTCTTTTCCTATATTGCCCAATTCAACTTCAAAAAATTTACCTGTCATTTAAAATTTTAGATTTATATTTCTAGTCATCTGCAAGATACATCCACTTACGTGCATTGTCACAACCTCAGACTCTAAACATCATCATTATCTTCCCTGCCTAACAAACTGCCTTTCCTCTCTTCTCCACTGTGGCCCAAAGCACCATTTTTCTTGCCAGTCTTTAAATCTTGGAATCATTTTTCATTCTTCACTCTTTTTTGTGATCCATATCCAACCTGAACCAAATCCTGACATTGTTTCTTTCTTGTCTGTCTCTTCTTTTTCATTCCCATTGCCAATATCCTAATCTAAAGTACTAACTATCCTTCCTGACTCCAGGATTGCTTTGTTCTAATCTAGCCTACATGTAGGCATTGATTAATCTTCTTAAAATGCCCCAATCATCAGCTTTTCCCCTCATGGAAAACTTAAAGTGTCTCCCTTTGTCTTATTAAATCAAATCTGAATTCTAGATTTTCTAAAACCTATTCCTATCATATTGATCAACCTAATTCTTCATGACTTGTCAATAAGAGAACCTTCTAATGCAGTTATGCTTTTTAGCTCATAGGATCATTCCTACTAATGTCATGGTATTTCATCATCATGATATGAATGAATGAATGAATAACAAGCATTAATTGTTTACTCTGTACCTAGGGCAACTAGGTGGCAGAGTGGATAGGGTGCTGGGCCCGGAGTCGAGAAAACCTGAGTTCAAATCTGTCTTCAGATTCTTACTAGCTATGTGACTCTGGGCAAGTCATTTAAACCATGTTTGTCTTGGTATCCCCACCTGTAAAATAAGCTGCAGAAGGAAATGGCAAACTTCTCTAGTATCTTTGCCAAGAAAATCCTAAATGGGATCATGAAGAGTTCGACATTACTGAAATGATTGAAGAACAGCAATGTGTGCTACATACTGTAGAGTGCTAAGGGATGCAGATACAAACACAAAACACAAGACAGTACCTGACCTCAAGGGCTTATAGTTTAATGGGGAAAAACAACTTATGTAGGGAAATTGGTGGCTGGGTTGAGATCATTTGATCTGGGTTATAACAGAGATGGTTAATGAAGTCATAGATGTGTCATGCTTAGGAATGATAGAATTGATTTGATTACTCCTGTTTTCACAAAACAAGAGAAGGTAACCTGTCCATCAGTATGACAGGATGATGGTCAGAGGGCAGCGGGGTGATCTGGGACTGGCTAAATATAGTGAAATCTCATCAATTAGAAGAACATTGCCCTAGAATGGAAACTAAAGGACTTCATAAGAGGTAGAAGGTAGAGTGACAAAGTAAGAATAGCTGGGCAACGATGGTGGGTCTGGAACTGACAAGATACAATGGATTCTCATTAAGAGTAGAAACTGGAGGACCAGATTGAAAGCTGGGGATGGAGCAGGTGCAGTGGAAACAACCTAAAGAGAGCTCATTCTGGACTCAGAAGACATCATTTCAAATTTATTCCTACTTCCTGTGTGATGTTGAGCAACTCACTTACCCTTTCTAAGCCTCTAAATTCTCACCCTCAATAGAAAAAAAAGTTGAATTAAATGGCCTCTAGGAACCTTTCTAATCTGAGCTTATGGTCCTCTGAGCTCTCATTAACTTGTTTTTGCTGTTTTTGTTTGGAATGTCTTTCCTCCTATTCTCCACCCATCAACTCAAATCAACAAATTCCCAGGATCCTGGTATCTAAAACCTAGAAAGATCAACTAGTGTAACCTGAATGTGGCCAAGAATTTTCACAAAATTATCATCCAACCATAGAATCATAACATAGACATGAAAGGGGCTTTAAAGGAAGCACCTAATTCTCAAGGTTGTGGTGACCAAATGAGATATCATTTGCAACGAGCTTAGCATGGTACCTGACACATAGCAAGAGCTTAATAAGGATTTGTTTCCTTCCTTCTTAAAAATAATGTACCCCATAAGAATTTTGAGGAAAGTTCTTTGTAAACTGTAAAGTGCTGTTAAAGCCTGAATGCTGTTAAAATTAAAATTAAAGCCATTGCTGTTATCTAGTTCAATTCCCTAATTCTGTAAATGAAGAAACAGAAACCTGCTGAGGTAAAATGACTTATCTAAGGTCACACAGATGGCTGTTGGCAAAACTAGGACAAGAACCCAGGTCTTCTTATTCCTGGTCCAGTATATTTTCCATGACTCTAGGCCAATTCAATATACTTTTATTGAAATCCGTGGAATATTTAAAGACCAGCCTAGGGAAATTTATAACTCAGTGATAAAATGGCAATATAGAAATTCAAAGTAAGGCAAGGTGACTCGTTGTTGGTAGAATCTGGGAAAAAGTTCTGAGAGAAGTTTCTCTTAGGAAATAAAGTCCAAATTCTTAGCCTGGTATTCAAAAACTTAAATAATCTCTCTTTATTTCATTTGCAATCTATCTAACACTCCTGCTTCGGTAAACCACAAGTCATCAAGCCAGTTTTCTCATATACCCCAAACACACTGTTCTCCTTCCTACTTTTGTACTTCAGGCCATGCTCTCCCCATTTCCTTTTTCTTCCTACCAATCTAAATTCTAAATATCTTTCATCCCTGTGATATTCGTCCCCAAGGCTCATTTCCCTTACTCCCAGCAGTGATTTTCTCCTATAGCCTCTATTTCCTGAAAAGACTCATCATCTGGATATACATCCCTGGAAAGTATACTGCCAAGGTAAATGAACTCATCCACGGCATTCAAAATTTTTCCATTTGCTGTAATCAATGGTTCTACATATCTATAGATAGTGTGGTGCTGGCTGGTAGAGAACCTGTGTTTTCTTGGTGTTAATTTTAGGCCAAAATTAACACGAGCAGCAGAGAATAGATCCAGACTTTGCTGCATCTCAGCCTCAGAGGCTGCATTGAGTGCATAATCATATGCAAACAAAAAGTCCAAGGATAACTGTAGTAACAAAACACTAGAGCAGGAATTTGGCCATAGGAGGGTGAGAAAGGAATTGGGATATGAAATGAAGACTTAGTCATGGTGGACCAAGTAAGAGGTCAGTTGCCAGAACCAGGGTCTCACCTGAATTCTGACCTAGCCTGAAAGTAGAGTCAAAATAATTGATTTAATAGAAGTATGGATACAATGATTTTATATATATATATATATATATATATATATATACTATATATATTGTGTATATATATATATAGTATATATATATACATATTTGTGTCTAATGGTAACCATCTCTAGGGTGGAGGTGGGGAGAAGGAATAAAAAAAAGAAATTTACATGATAAGTTTATTATATATTTTAAAAGAATAGCAAGTATATAATAGATTTGCAGTTTCATATGCAATCATCTTTTTATTATTCTACTATGTTATGGAAGTGCTTGTTTTGTTTCATAAATTAATAATAAAATAAAATAAAATTTTTTTTAAAAAGAGCACTTACTATGTTTCAAGCACTCTGCTAAGGAATGGTGTCCCTGTCCCCCAAGCATCTCATGTTCTAATTGGGAAGATAATATGCAAATTACAACATGCAAATATCATTTTTATTGCATATATAGGATGATATCTATAAATTATATACATAAATATATAAACTATGACATATGAATATTCATATATAGATAGATAGTATATATAGGGTTATTAGCAATATATTTAAGTAGTATGTAATATCTATATAAATAATTGTCATTAATATAATAATGCATCATATGCTTGTTATTAAATATGAATTATGTGCATATTTTATTTATGTATATAATATACAATTTATATTGCATATAATATGTATATTTTAAAATTACTTCAGCAAGGAGAGATGCAGAAGCCAGAGCCAGGCCAAGCAATATTCACAAACATAGAAAAGCAGATTTTCATGGAGTAACTTCCCAGATTATAGTCTTTTAGTATATACCATCAAAGATTTTTAAAGCTATCTTATGATTTTACAACTATAGATACATATGACATCACCTCTTGCTTCATGAACCAAATGAAATTACTCAAAGGGTCATTTCCATCCTGAGGACAGAATTTTCTTCATCTCTATTTACCAGAAGGCCTTAGAATAGCAGGTACACAAATGTTGTCTGTTAAAAAATTATTTGAATATCATTTGTGTATGTGCATATGTGTGTGTGTTTAATTTAAATTAGATAGTCAATGGGCTATCAGAGTCTTTTTCCCCTAACTTTTTCCTTCACATTAGGTCAGAGCTGTGTATATAGTGAAGAGAGAGGAGAAAGGGTCCCAAATTTTCAAGAACTTTGACCAGCTGCAGAAAAATTCTCATAATGATTCTGCCTTGGTCATACCTGAAAATTTTCAAAAGCCAACAACTTCAAGGTAATCAATATTCCTAAGTAAGATGCATGGTTAGTAGGGAGAAACAAGAAAAAAGTGAAGAAGCAGAGACCAGGCCCTATCTGCTCTTCATTATGAAAAAGCCTGAAGATCGCTCCTATACAGGAATAGAGGGGAGAGCCTTGGGAAAATATAAAGTGGAACAGATAGATTTTGGTGTTTTGATGTTTGAGGACTAAGCAGTGGAAAGAAATGTACTTTTCAGATTGAATCACTTAGAAAACCCTGCCACATGATGCCAAAATGGTGGTCTTTGGAAAGGTACTGGATTTCTAGTCAAAAGACCTGGGTCCAAATCCCAACTATCATTTACTACCTATATGACATTGGACAAGTTATTTAATCTCTCTGGACCTCAATTTCCTCACACATAAAAAGGGGCGGTTAAATTATATAAACTCCAAGGTCTCTTCCATATGAAATCTATGATCCTATGTTATTCTCATCCAGCTATCTGCAAATGCCTTACTATCCACAATCTTTTAAACAGAGAAAAAGTGGTATTTTCCACTTGACTGTATTAGAAATTGGGTTGGCACTTAGCAAATCATTAGCAAAGCAAAGACCACTAAAGCCAAGTTGCTCAGCTCCTTTGAAGTGATCCATCAGAGCACTTATGCTATTTCCCACCCTTCTCCCTAGCATTTTGTGAGATTGAATGAATTTCCCATTTATAAAGTAGTATTTCATAAAAATGCATAGAAACAAAGCCATAGTACTTAGAGAACCTTCATATGCTAAGTATTCAGAATAATAGAGCTTCTTATCTCTACTGATATCAAACAGCATAATTCTCTCAGAGTCTCAGAGCAGCCATCTAGTATAATGTGACCCTGAATAGGAATCTCCTCTATATTATAACCAACAAGTGGGTGTCCAGCCATTGTTTGAAGACCACTGATAAAGAGGAACCTACTACCTCCTAAGCCAGGTTATTCTACTTTGGGATAGCCAAAATTGTTGAATCAAATCAACAAGAAATTCTTAAATACGTACTATGTGATACGGACTGTGCTAAGTTCTAGGGATACAAAGAAAGGCAAAAACATTCCCTACTCTCAAGGAGCTCATATTCTAATAAGCAAAACAATAAGGAAATAAATAAGATATATACCAAATAAATTGAAGGAAATCTCAGAGGGAAGGCATTAGGGTTAAAGGAAGACCAGGAAAGACTTCTTCCAGAAGGTTGTACTTCAGCTGAGACTTGAATGACTCTAGGAAAACAAAAGGCTGAAATGAGGAGGGAGTTCCAGAACTCTAGAACAGCCAATGAAAATACAATCATTTTTGAATAATGGCAGGAAGGCCTGTGTCAATGGATTGTATAGTAAGTGGAGGTGTGGAAGTGAGAGAGGAGGAGGAAATAAGGTGGAAGAATACCAGAAGATTAGGAAGGGACCAGGTTGTAAAGGGCTTTGAAAACTAAATATATGATTTTATGCTTGATCCTCAAGGCAATAGGGAATCACTGAAGTTTATCCAACAGAGAGGTAACATAGTCTGACCTACACTTTAGGAAGATCAATGAGTAGAGGATGAATTGGTCTGGAGAGAGACATGAGGTAAGGAGACAGAATGCTCTTGGAATAGTGCAGACTTTAGATAATGAAGACCTGCACCAGAGTAGTAGCAGAAAAGAGATATTATGAAGTGGAGGTTACAGGACTTAGCAATTCAATGGCTATAGGGGGATGAAAGAGAATAAGGAACCAAGGATGACATCTAGGTTGTGAGCCTCTGTGACTGGAAGAATGGTGGCACCTTTAACAGTAACAAGCAAGTTAGAAAGGGTGGGGAGCCTAGGGGGAAAGATAAAATTTAAGTTTTGGATATGTTGAGTTTAAGATGTCTCCAAGACATCTAGTTCAATATATCTGATAGGCAGTTGGAGATAAAAAACTGGAGGTCAGACAAGAGATTTGGGTTTGACAAAAAGATCTGAGAATCTGCATAAAGAACATAATTGAATGAATGAGAGGTGATAACCAATCAAAATAGCATAGAGGGAGAAAAAAAGAAGGCCCAGGATAGAGCTTTGAAAGATAGCCACAGTTATCAGGCACAACCTGGAAGAAGATTCAGCAAAGGAGACTAAGAAGGAGGGCTCGGACAGGTAAGAAGGGAATATCACCAAAAAATAAAAATAAAAACTTAGAGAGAATTGAGTAGCAAGTAGAAGGTGATTGACAGCATCAAAGTCTTCAGAGGATGAAGAAGGATGAGGGCTGAAGAAAGGCCATGAGATTGGTAATTAAAAGATCATTGGTAACTTTGAAGAGAGAAGTTTTAATTTATTTTTTAGGCAATTGGGGTTAAGTGAATTGCCCAGGGTCACACAGCTAGTAAGTGTCAAGTGTTTGTCTGAGGCCAGATTTGAACTCAGCTCCTCCTGATTTTCAGGGCCAGTGCTCTATCCACTGTACCACCTAGCTGCCCCTGAGCAGTTTCAATTTAATGACGATATCAGAAGTGAGACTACAGAGAATTAAAAAGAGAGTGAGAGGAAAGGAAATAGAATCACTCCTCGAGGAGTTTAACCACAAAAAGCAGGAGATATATAAGATATAAGACAAGGGGGAAGATCAGATTCAAGTGACAGGTTTGTTGTTGGTTTGGTTTGAGTTTTTTGAGAATTGAACAGACATGGAAGTGTTTGTAAAGCAGCTTGGAGGCAGCTACAGATTAAAGATTAGTGAGAGAGTGGGGATGATGGAGGGAGCAATCTGCTTGTTAAAACAGGATGGAATGTGATCACTTGGTAGGTAGAAGGCACTGGGAAGGAGAAGGGCTACCTATGCTCATGAGAAAGGGATATGAGAAGATATTAGTAGAGGGCATTGGAGGGATGTGAGATGAGGTGGGGAAAGGGGAGAAAATAGAGAGCTTTTGGTAAAAGGCCTCAATATTTTTTTCAGCGAACTATGAAGTAAAGTTCCTAGACAAGATGATGGGGGGAAAGGTAGCCAAAGGAAATTTGAGGAAGGATGAAAAGGTTTAGAAAAGCCACTGTTGTGAGTGGGATATAAATTTATTTTGTGGTTGTCATTGTTTAGTTGTTTCAGTTGTGTCTGACTCTTCATGACCCCATTTGAGGTTTTCTTCACAAAGATACTGGAGTGGTTTGCCATTTCCTTCTCAAGTTCATTTTACAGATGAGGAAACTGAGGCAAATGGTTAAGTGACTTGCCTGGTATCACACAGCTAGTGAGTGTGTAAGGCCAGATTTGAACTCAGGTCTTCCTGACTCCAGGCCTGCCATTCCACTCCAGGTGCCGCGTTATGCCACCTAGCTGTCCACGAATTTATTAGGGAGGTAAAAACAACTGCCTTGCCACAGTGAGGGCTCAGTTGAGATCAGGCAACATAAATTGTAGTGGACCTAGTCAACACAATGTAGTTCAGTACTACATGAGTTAAGACCCCAGATTTTTGGGAGTAATCCAAGACTGAGGCTTGGCAGGGAAAGTTCTTTGATAGGATAAATAGACAACTTGAAAGAGGAGGACAGAGTAAATCAACTTTACTGATTTAACAAGAAGTCAAGATGGAGAAGAGAGAAAAGTGTATCTAGTACAGCAGTGATGACCTGGAAAAGAACTGAGGGACAGAGGAATTGGAGGTCATGGAGAGGTTAAAGAATAGAGTGATGGGATGTGAGGCAGAGCAAAGGTGGAACGATGACAAATTATCTTCAGATAAAATAGTTTCAGAGCTCATGAACATGGAAGGAGAACACTTCTGGGTGATAGCAAGACCAAAGATACGACTATCTCTGTGTGTCATTGAAGTAGAGTGAAGTAAGCCATGGGAGAGAAATAAATTGAATAATTGAAAGTTTCTCCTTCCCTGGAGAAACCTCCACCCTGAGGCCCTGCTATCCTGGTTTTTCACTCCTTTATCTAGAGAACTATATCAGGAAAAGCCCTAGCAATACTTCACCTCACTCACACCTAGGCTCACTCTCATCATCATCAGTCATCATTTCCCTTTGCCCCAAACTCCCCTTTAGGCATTATTTTCCCCTTTATGAACTAAGTTCTCTGAGGACAGGGACTGTTTTGCTTGCTTATATCTGAATGCCCACTGCTTAGCAAGGTGCCTGGCAAATTTGTTGTTTAGTTGTTTTGATCATGTCTGACTCTTTGTGACCCCATTTGGGGTTTTCATGGCAGAGATACTGGAATACTTTGTCATTTCCTTCTCCAGCTCATTTTATAGGTGAGGAACTGAGGCAAACAGGGTAAAGTGATGTGCCCAGGGTGACACAGCCAGTAAGTGTCTGAGGCCAGATTTGAACTCAAGGAGATGAGTCTTCCTGACTTCAGGCCCATAACTCTATCCACTGCACCACCTAGCTGCCCTACCTAGCATAAAGGAAGTCCTTCATAAATAAATGGTCTAGCTGCCTAGATATCTAGTCTCTCTCCTGATCTCCAATCTCATACATCCTACTTTCTGTTTGACATAGGAAATCAGACGTACCATAAGTTTCTCAAACTCAGTATTTCCAAAGAGAAACATTATTTTCCCCTTGCAAATCCACCCTCATTCTAAACTTCTCCACTTCTGTGAAGGGAAAAACCATCTTTCTAGTCACTCAGGTTTTCAACCTCAGAATCATCCCTAAGTCTTTATTCTCCCTCACCCAACCTATCCAGTCAAGTGCCAAGTCTTTCCCAACATCTCTCACAGCTGTCCCCTTCTTTCCACTCACAAGACCACAACTCTTGTTTAGGCTTTTATTGCATCCCATGTGGGCTATCTCCAAATTGGTGTACATGTTGCAAGTCTAACCTCTCTCCAACGCATCCACTGCAAAGTGATTTTCTAAATGCACAAGTCTGACCATAACACTCTCAGTAAGCTCCAAAAGACTCTTAATGGTCTCTAAAATCTAACCCAAACTCTTCTTCTTGGCATTTAAGGCAACCTTGATGCAAACTACCTTTCTAGACTCGTTATTTATTATTCTCATCCTCATGTTCTGTGATCCAGTCACATTGACATTCTCGATGCTACTCACACATGACCTTCTATCTCCCATCTCTGTGCCTTTGCACAAGCTGTTCCCTATTCCTGGAATGCCCTTCCACCCTCATCTCTACCTCTTAGAATCCTTGGCTTCCTTCCTAGCTTTATTCAAGCACCACCTCCTACAAGAGACCACTTCCAAACCTCATAGTTGACATTGCCTCCGGCATCCCTACATTTCCCTTTTGCTTATTAATATATACATTTTACGTATACGTGTACATGTTGTTTTCCTCATTTGAATGTAAACTCCTGGAGGGCAGGGGCTGTTGATTTTTGTTTTTGTATCCCAATACCAAATCCAATGCTCAACATATAGTAGGCAAATAATAAATATTTTGGCTGAGCAAAAGCCAGCAATAATCAATAATGATTAATAATTATAATTGACTATAGTGCATTATATAAATTATATCTTTTGAGACCTATAAAATTCTAAAGAGATATATACTACAAGCATTGTTATCATCCTCCATTTTACACCTGAGGACAAAAAGGCTGAGATATTAAGTGACTTGTCTGTAGAGACACAGGTAATAAATATCAGAGGCATGATTTGAACCCAGATCCTCTTCATTACTCTTCCAGTGTTCAATCTACTGTTCCATGGTGCCTCAGGTATAGTAAAAACCAACTTTCATATAATATTCAAGTGTTTATAAAGCACTTTACCTACATTAGCCTATTGGTATATCTTAAGAATTCTCTTTGGGGGGCAGCTAAGTGGAGCAGCAGATAGAGCACTGGCCCTAGAGTCAGGAAGACCTGAGTTCAAATCCAGCCTCAGACACTTGATGCTTACTAGCTTTGTGACCACGGGCAAGTCACTTAACCCCAATTGCCTCACTAAGAAAAAAAAAAGAACTCTCTTTGGAAAGTATTGTTATTATAATTATTCCCATTCTGCAGATTTGAGGAAAATAAAGTTCAGAAGAGTGAAACAATTTGTGCATGCTCATACAACTAATAAATATCCAGGGGCAAGATTTGGATTTAGTTTTTCCTGATTCCCCATTCAGTATTCTAGCCACTATACTATACTGTATTGATCCCCCCACTATGTGAGAATAAAAGGGGACACTGCACCAGATCACAGCTAACTCTGTGTGTAATCACTGTCCCGTGTGCTGCAAGATATAGCAGAGGGGAGGGCGGAGTCTGAATGCTGCTAGGCCAAAATAATATCTGTTTTGTATATAATTGTCATGTGAGGGTCAACTGAAAGAACAGGGGATATTCACCTTGGAGAATGGGGGTTTAAGGGAGACACAAAAGGTATCTTCAACTATTTGAATCAAAAAATGGATTTTTTTCTGCTGATTCCCAGAGGGAAGGACTGGGGTAAAGTATTAGAACGTATAGAGAGATATATTTCATCTCTTTATCAGAAAACTTAATTGTGGTGGCATAGAATGCATACTGGTCTTCGAGTCAGAAGTCCTGGGATCAAGTCTAAACTCTGATGTCATGACCATGAACAAAACATTTAATCTCTCTCAGTCTAAATTATGCACCAGGAATATATGAGACATTATTATTGACAATTGCATTGTTTTTCATAAGCAAAATATGGATGACCACATCAAGAGTACTTTTGTTGTTCAGTAGTTTTTCAGTCATGTCTTATTCTTTGGAACCCTATTTGGGGTTTTCTTGGCAAAGATATTGGAATGCTTTGCCATTTCCTTCTCCAGCTCATTTTATAAATGAGGAAACTGAGGCAAACAGGGTTAAATGACTTGCCCAGGATCACACACCTAGTAAGGATCTGAGGCCAGATTTGAATTCAGGAAGATGAGTCTGCCTGATTCCAGGCCCAGCCCTCTATTCATGAGTGCTGTTGAGGGGGGTTATTCTTTAAGCAGAGGTTGTGCTGGAGAACTTCCTAGATCCCTTCTAACTCTGAGATTCTTTTTTTATGATATAGCCTATAAAAATATCAAGCTAATTCATATTCTGAATCAAGTGAAATTTAGTAAAGAGGATGGTCATAGGAAGGGAAGAAAGTATTTAAGACAAGTTGAAGACATGTGGAAAATGAGAAGAAACTGGGTAACTTCGAGAATTGAAAAAAGGCACTATGTCATAAGGTCAGCAGTACCAGCTAAGTTACTCCAGAGGATCCACCCAATAGTCAAACATCCCCTAGACAGCCAAGGCTAGAGTAGCAATTCATAATTTTTTTTCAGTAAAATGTGAGCTTCTTGAGGACAGAATCTGTCTTTCATTTTTCTTGATATCTCCAGCATCTAGCAAAGCATTTCATATAGTAGGCACTTAAGAAATGTTGGTAAAATTGAATAGAATGGAATAGATGCCTAATGTGAACCTAATAGTACCAGCAAGTACATTCCTGGGGTGGTCAAAATTAATTAAATCCCTGAAGGAATTTAAATTATAAGTCTGATTGAGTGAAAACCACTTTCTTGGGAAGTGCTGAAGCATTCACTGAATATTTCTGTTTCCCTGTTAGGAAGCCAAAAAGTTGGAAGGGAAATACCACAAAGTTTTAAATAAAGGGGAATAGAAATCAGGTCTCACCCTCACCTTTTCTTCCACACAAGTGAATTAAATATACTAAGGTCATGAAACACATCACCATTTTAAGTTATATTCTATAGTGTTTTATCTTCACACTTTGCCTCTTTTTTCCAATTAATGGTCCATTTGCAGAATGCATATGCAGTTATTTCAGTCCTCTATGGCTCATTAGAGAGACCCTAGCAGTGATGTGTTCCATTTCCTTTGGTCTAATATGAATGTATTCATTAAAATGATACTATAAAATAACCAATAAGGTTAATTTCTAATATCTAAAAAGCAATAATAAAGTGAAAGCTACCTTCCAACTTAAAAGAAATTAATTCAATTTGTTTTGAGGTTTCTTTTAGAATCAGAGTAAATGGGTGGGAGGGAACTCTAGAAGCAGTTTTATATTGTAACCTGATCTCTTGTTCAAATGTATTACATTTCAGAGTATCAGATTTGACATGATGAGGGGATAGAGCATTACATTGTGCTGGAAAAAGCAAATGATTAATAAATATATAATTGTGGGGTGGGGGAAGCATCCCTATATTTACTCTCTGAAAAACACCATTCCATTTTATATATGAGACCATTAGCCCTCTCCAAATGGCAGAGCAGAACACAAATTGGTCTGACTTGTGAAAAGATGGGATATGAGCCTGTTAATGGGCCATCACATTCTATTATGTTCCTTTTTCCTTTTCTTTTTTCAACTATTCCAAGGGAGAGGAAATGCACCTTTTTACTTAAGAAGTTATTTCTTTAGCAATGCTCTCTTACTTCAGACAGATTTTCTCTTTCTTGCCTTGAGAGTATTTCCATTTAGAAGTTGGTATTCCTCTCCCCATACCGTCAAGAGTAAACATAATTGGTAATGTTTTATTTCTTTTGCTAATTTGAAATACAATTGACAGGAAAATTCTGGTTGATAGAAGATAGACAACATTAATTTAAGTTTAGGAGAGCAAAAGGTAGGTCAAGGGAACTTTTTATGAAATGCCAATTTCATACGACCTCCAGGAAGGCAAAGATAAACAGGTTTTTAGCTGACAGTTTGTGAGACTACATGTTAGAATATCCATACTATGACATACCAGCACATAAATCAACTATAGACTGAAGTCATTGATTTGCCTAGGACAATTTTTGACCACAATTTGTTTGTCAAGAAAGTGCCATTTGTAAAGGAACTTTCTCATGCTTCAGATAATGGTGATTCAAATTCTGTTTCAACTCGAGGCTCACATTCAATGCTAACATGTTCCAAAGAAATGAGATGGCAGCAGGCAAATGTGAACCATTCTGGAATGTAAACAAAGAAGCAAAGCTTGCCTGGTAAGTAAAATATTTATAAAAAGTTCTTGACCATGAAGATAAACACAGGTTTCTCATAAATGTTGCAGAATATTCTCTCTAGCCCGTAAGTAGGGTAGGTAGGCCAGCGAGCTTGTCAGATGGTCAAACCCACCTACAGGCAGATACATGGAATGGGCCTTTCAAGATTCCTTCTGGGCCTTTGATTCCAAAAGCTTCTGTGAGGCAGTGAGGAGGAAGTTGTGACCTGACACAATGAAGCTTTAGGTTTGTAGATTCAATCTTCAGCAAGTTTATTCAGCTCTCAAAATGCTGCTCCTGCTACTTGGATAGGCTGACAGCCAACTGGTGGCAGTAGGGGCTGCAACTTACAGTCTGAGTTATAAAGTATAAACCACAACCATTTGGCTTAGATTATACATCAAAATGCTTTTCTAAGATTTTTATATATTTTTAAAAATTACTATTAAGCCTTAAACTACCAGAAAGGAAACATTTTTAAGAAAAAAAAAAGCTACAAGTGGCTGGCAATAAGTAGTGGCATAAAATACACTGTCAGTTTACAAAGAAGAAAGGAAACAAGCATTTATTAAGCACCTAGTATGTGCCAGGCACCGTGTCAAACTTTAAAAATATTATCTCATTTGATCCTGACAGCAACCTGCTAGGTAGATGCTATTATTATCTCCATTTTTAATTGAGGAAACTCAGGCAGAAAACAGTTAAGTGACTTGCCCAGGATCACACAGCTAGAGTCTAAGGCCTAATTGGAACTCAGCTCCAGTCCCACTGTGCCACATTTTCACTTATGCTGACAGGAGGAGAGGGGTGGGAAGAGGGTCAAGAAAAGAAGGTGGGTGGTCATGTTTTATGAGCAAAGGATAATAAGAGGATATTCTGAGTATTACATTGATATCCTAGAGAAAGCCCCCCAATGTATGAAATATTCTCTTTAGAGGATTTATGGCAGGACATAGGCAAGAACCACAGAAGATAAAAATATATAAGCTAAGATCTTATATGCCAGTGGAAGGGGCACCCACCCTGGTGAGGCAGTGAATCTCTTAAAAGACTGAAGCAAATGCCCAAGATGCATGAGTTTTTCTAACTTCAATTCAATGCAATACCCATTTGTTACAGTCTCCTATGTGCAGGGCACCTTGCTATGCACTAGTATACAAGGACGAGCAACTCTCCAGTTCCTGTCTCAAAACACTTTGCAGTCTAGTAGAGAAGAAATTACATGTGTACATATAAATATGATACTAGGTAGACTGTGACAAGGGCAAAGTAAAAATACAAAGTGCCCAAGGAAAATGTAAGTAAGAAGATGTCATTAATCTTTTGTTTCTTTTAGTAATTCATGCTAACCCTAATCTTACTCGTAAG
This sequence comes from Vombatus ursinus, assembly GCF_900497805.2. NCBI lineage: Eukaryota > Metazoa > Chordata > Mammalia > Diprotodontia > Vombatidae > Vombatus > Vombatus ursinus. The sequence goes on along the minus strand of NW_020954590.1, from coordinate 30,371,532 downwards.
TTTTGATTAGAAAGTTCCTTGATGCTTCATCCTGAATTCTTAATTGAATTCCAGGTGGAAAACCAAGGCAAACTGCAGCTAAAAACCCCCCTAGGACTCCTTAGCCCAGAAGTTCCCCCTCTTTCCTCCTTCCTCATGTTACAAGAATTGGCCCACCTGTTTACTTTTCTTTCACTGCCATTTTTAGCTTGGGGCTGTAGCTTCCCTCCTTCTATGAGTCACTTTGGAATAGCAAAGCAACTGTCTTGTGCTTCTGTTCTAAGGGAAAATATGAAGACTTTTAGATTAACATTTCTGAATTCAAGGGGAAAAATATCGGTACTATCAAACTGTTCCTATCAAAGGAGAAACAAGGGGAGATAAACTCCATCCTATCTTTCACCTCCACTACTACCATCACCACCACCTCCCACCTACTGTTTTCACATAGATCCTATAGGGAAGAAAACATTGTACAAGTATGTGTGTGTAAGTGTGTGTGTGTGTGTGTGTGTGTGTGTGTGTGTAATATATAGCATTGATATATGTGTGTATATATCTTTGATATATATGTGTATATATACACATATGTGTATATATATATATATATATATATATACCTTTGCTATATATAATATTTGGAATACATATCTTTGATACATGTAAATATATACATGTATCTTTGAAGACAACAGACAAAAATAAAACTCATTTACATTTTAGAGGAAAATTAGTCGTGGTTTTGTATTATTCTGAGCATTCTACCATGAAAGTTAGGCAGAAGTGAGGGCTTTATGAGAGAAGAGACTGGGGGTGTAGGTGTGGAGAATAGGAGATGAGAATTCTGAGCAAACTGATGGGAACGGGGGGAGAAGAAAGTGGAGGCATTTGCTTCAGGTGTTTACCTCTCTTCTTTCTCACTCCCTCTCATTCTGCCACCACAGACCCTGCTATGGACCACCTTTGGGGCTGGTGAGAAGGGAGAACAGGATAGAGATTGAAGGAAGGTCCCAGATTGTGGTCATATGAAGAGGAAGGAGAGAAAAGAATGGAATTCCTTCTGTGGCACTGAGGAGAAGAGAGCTATAATGAGCAGACTTTTTTTCCTAGATGATTCTTCTTAATCAATTGATATGCCAGTTATTATTCCAATAAGAATGTTACAGAATTACAGAATTTGAGATTGGAAAGGACCTCTGCAGACATGTGGCCCTACCCATGGTCCAGAAGGAATCCTCATTCTATCTTAAAAATGATCATTTAGCCCCTGCTTGAAGACCTCCAAGAAAGAGGAACCCAATATGTACTGAGGAAGTCCATTCTACTTTGGAGCAACTTTGCATGTTAAGAAGTTTTTTGTCCTGACATCACACCCAAATTGGCCTCTTTGCAATACTACCCATGGCATCTAGTTTTGCCCTCAGTAGCCAAATAAAACAAATCTAATCAAACTTCCACATGACAGACCTTTCAAATACCTGAAGAAAGCCATCATGCCCTTCCTAAGTCTTATTTTTCTCCAGGCTAATCATACACAGTTCCTTCAACAGATAAGCTGGGAGTATGAACACCAAAAAAAAGCACATACTATATACAGAATTTGTGGGAAATAAGGAAATGAATGAAATCTTTCGAGAGCTATTACTTACAGGTTATTATTAGAATCCACTGTATTACAGGTCCAGGGCACAATAGTTTAGAGGCAGGAGAAGTGCCATAAATCAAATGTTGTGGAACCACTGCCCTCTTGTTCCTACACAAAGGATTGGCAAGAGAAAGAGGAGGAAAATTTGGCAATAGGGAAGCTGTATGCAACTCAGAAAGGAAATTGAGGAAATGCCAAATATCAGGGCCAAAGGAAAAAAGAAAGTTCCCTGTATCACCTGTAGTCCTGAATAATTTTGCTTTCTGGCAAGCAAACATTTTTTTCAATTTATCAATTCCCAGTATGGATTCCATCTCCAATTATATTTCTGATGAGTGTATGCAGTTTGTTTTTGGCCCTAGGATATACTGTTAGAAATAAAATGTGCATCCTCAGTCCTGCCTTAAGGAAGTATTTAGACATCTGTACATTTTATAGTCTTTCCAATGTTGCCACAGACAACATCTTCTCTTCCTCCTTGTTTGGATTGCTTGGGGCTGACATCTAAGGCTATGTTTAGCATTATGCTATGGAATTCCGATAAAGATTTCCTTTGAGAAGCAGGTAAGATTCATTTTTGATAGATTTCTTTCAGAAATAGGGACATTGAAAGCTCTAAATTCTGAAGAGTCCCTTACAAACTCCTCTACAATCTGCATTAGTATATGCTTGCATAAAAATGCCATGATCTTAGAGTAATTGCTATTTTAATTGACATTTTATTCTGTCTATATCAATGACAAATGACAAAATTAAGCCTCCGTTAAGATAATTATATCATCTCATGCATTTTATATAATTGATGCATAATCATATAGTTTTAGAATGTTAAAACAGATTTAGATTTTCACTTAAAAGTCTATAAGCTCACAAAAAAACTTAAAGAGTACAATGGGTACTTAATTAATCAATTGAGCACTTCTTGAGCATATGAGTGCCCAAAACAGTACTAGGCATTTGGGGGAGTGTGATGTAAGACTTATTCCTCCTCTGGAGAATCCTACAATCAGGTTTTGGAGAAAAGATACAATTAGAGAATAAAGCAAGGCAAAATAATATAAAATCAAATTCTTAATTGTGCCCTATAGGTAACACATGTTCTTTTCAGTTGTCTGAGGCTGTACCTAAAGAAGGTACTGTATTCTCGGGGGGAAAAGCTTGTCCTCTAAAGAATAATCAATCAGTCAGGCAATAATCATATATTAAGTGTTTACTATGTGTTAAGCATTAGAAATTCAAAGACCACAATCAAAACACCAGTCCCTGTCCTCAAAGAGCATAATCAGAGTTTATGAAGGAGGAGATGGAAAAAGCATTAAAGCTGGAAGGGAGAAGAAAGTCCTCCTGTTTCTATGCCTTTTCATTGGATTCCTCCAATCTCTATTCCATACCTAAAATGTTCTCCCTCCTTACCTCCCAGAATCCCTGGTTTCCTTCAAGAATTGACCCAAGTGCCAAATTCTACATGAGGCCTTTCCTGGTCCCATTGCCCAGGTGCTACTACCTCACCCTTACCCAGCAGTTTGTATCTACTTTGTATGTTTGTATATACCTCTATTTTTTACGTTTTCTCTTTTTGAGTATGGGGACTGTTTCCCTTTTGTCTTTGGCTCCTCAGTGACTAGCATAGTTCTTGGCACATCACTGGTGCTTTCCAAATGAATGTTGATAGATTGAAGAAATATTTATCAAGTACCTACTAGGTGTTAGGACTGGGGATAGAAAGACAAAAATTAAACAGCCCCTGGCAATAAGAAGCTTACATTCTATCATAGGAGATGGATACTGTACTGCTGGGTTCAGAATTGGTTTGCTCTTTTATACAAGACCCATACCCTTCAGTCAATCTGCATATGCTTTTTATCAACATCATTCTACTTCATCTAATGGCTTTCATTTCTTCCAAACTGATCAAGGACTTTTTGCACCTAGTCTCATATTCTTGATGATTGATTGATTGATTGATTCAGAAGAGGTCTTATTACTAGGTTACTTTACTTATTACTAGTTATTTTAGTGGGGCAAAGTGTTTGACTAATCTGATTCAACTGATCCCTGATTCCTCCCCTCCTTCTGCCATACTGGGAAAAGAAAGGATTATCACAGAAGACCCACAGAATGATCACAGAGGACAGCTTCTCAGAGTAGATGAGACGTTACTGATGGATAAAAGAGAAGACAGAAACACTCAGTTCTTAGTTTTCTTCTTTTTTCTATCAAGGAGAAATGACCTTTGGATTCAAAAGGAGAGAACACTTGGCCCAGATAAATAAACAGATGAGTTGCTGAGCCATTGTCAGTGACATTTGAAAGATTGTGAAAACTAGGAGAAATACTATAATACAAAAAAGAGGAAGAGAGGAAGGGAAGAGAAGAGAATAGAAGAAAGGAGAAGAGAAGAGAAGGGAAGGAGGGATAAAGGAAGGAAAGAAAGAAAGAAAGAAGGAAAGAAAGAAAAAAGAAAGAAAGAAAGAAAGAAAGAAAGAAAGAAAGAAAGAAAGAAA
>NW_020954590.1:30319683-30367394 GCF_900497805.2 Vombatus ursinus | reverse complement strand
GAAAGAAAGAAAGAAAGAAAGAAAGAAAGAAAGAAAGAAAGAAAGAAGGGAAGGAAGAAAGAAAGGAAGAAAGAAAGAAAGAAAAAGGAAGGGAAGGAAGAAACAAAGAGAAGAAAAAATGAAGAAAGAAAATGTTCTATATTTTGAAAAAAAGAAAAAAAGGAATGCAATATGCTAGCTATAGGCCAGGGAACTGGATTCTGATTCCTCGTGAGAGAGAGAGAGAGAGAGACAGAGAGAAAATACTGTCAAATGTCAAAAAGATGGTCATTGAGCATCTAAAAAAGGGGAAAAAAGACAACAAAGAGATAACATAGCTTAATCAAGAGCAAGTCATGCCAGATTAACTGCATTTACAGAACTAGAAATGAAGCAGAAGGAAAATGTTGTAGGTATAGTTTTACATAGATTTTGGGAAAGTATTAAAGTCTTTCTTACTATTCTTGTGGAACATATGAAGAGACATAATCCAGATGGTAGTACATTTAGGTGAAGGCAAAATTGGTTGAATGATCAGACTCAGAGAGTTGTTAATGTTCGTATCAACTTAGGAGATGCTCCTAGGAGAATCTATTCTTGGTCCTGTGCTGTTTAACTTTTTTTAAATCAATGACTTAGATAAAGTATAGAAAATATCCTTACAAAATTCACAGAGAACACAAAACTGGGAGAGATGACTAACATAACAGATGGCAGAATCCAGATGCAGAAAGAACTTGATAAACTAGACTGCTGAACTAAATCTAGCAAGATTAAATTTAATGGGGTCAAATGTAAAATATGAAGTTTGTACTTGGGTTTAAGAAATAAACTTTACAATTATAAGATAGTTAGACGCTTGTTTCAAACAGATCTGAAGGTTTTAGTGAATGAAGAGCTAATTCAACTTACATAAAGAGTATGATATGGCATCCAAAAGAGTAATGTGATCTTCAGCTACATTAGGACAGATATACCAGCTTTAAATTTTTATGAATTTGTGTTGTCCTGCTACCACCTGAAAATCTGATCAGTTCAATTTAATTCAGCCCTGCTCAAAACTCTGAATCCAATGCTGTTCCTAGGTGTGAAATGATACCTAACATTTATAAGTTGGTTTAAAGTGTGCAAAGCTCTACATACATTGTCTCATTTAAGCCTCACAACAATTATGTGACTTAGGTTCTAAAGGTATTATATCTATATCACTGAGAAGAAAAGTGAGGCTCAAAGAGCCACAGTCAACTAGTAAGTATCACATGCAGGGATCAAAGTCAGATATTCCTGGATCTGAGGAAGGAAAGCTCTTTACTGACTGATGGGGAGAGCAATGAGGGAAATCAAATAAAAACTCAATGGATAAATAAGCATTAGTGATGGGCTTTAGAAAACAGGTAGGATTTCAATGGATAGAGGCTGTGGTGGAGGACATTCTACCCAAGTGCATCTTCTCTACAACTCCAAAGCTATAATAAAACCTCTTACCTTGTATCTACCCTGCACAGCCAATCTAAAAACCAAGTAGAGTCATACCCCAAATATGTAGACATAAAATTCACTTTGAGGAGTCTCTATCCATGCATGTAAATCAAATAGATTTTTAAGACTGACAAAAGATTATGAAAAGTTCGCTGAATGATTACAACTGATCAATGTTTAACTGTTAAGAAACTTACTGAAGGGTGAGGATAATGAAACTATTCCTAAGAAAGTCACTGTGACTTTTGGGCTTTGGCAAATTCATTTTAAGTTAAATAATGAACATTTTGTATTGCGCACAAATTCTTTTGAATTCATGATGAGAGCATTACTAAATCATTTGAGAAAGCAAAGACAGTCTCTTAAGGTTATAATATATGAGCCCTTTACTTCAGGTGGAATATCCTTCATAAAACAGAATTCACAAATGGATTTTCTTATCACCCATGAAGAAATATAAACTTAATCCAGTTCCTATTTCTTTATCTCAATACCCTTTTAATTGACATTCTGCCTCAACTAATGAAAAGCCACCTGACTCACAGTCACAGCCTTTAGAACTTTATTCTGGCCTTGTCAAGACTGACTGAAGGAAAGTTGAAACTCATAGACTGATAGCTGAAAATCTCCTAATCCAAAGCCAGTAAAAATCTTCCATTTCCAGACTAAATATATAACCAAGATTCTTTAAACCTTACTTCAAGAGGATTTAAAATGACAGATAACAACATTCAAGAAGGACTTAATATATACAAATTCTAGCCTTAAAAAAGCCTTATAGAGGCATTAGGTATTGTGATTTTATCCTAGAAAATATGTGAACAGAAAAAAAAGAGAGTTCAAGGTGGGTTGTATAGACTGTTTTTTTTTTTAATTTTAAACATGAGTGCTCCTTTTTTTATAATTCAATTTGCTCACAATCCTCAAAGAAAACCCTGAGCTGAAAGCCACAATTCAGTGTATTATAATCCTGGATCCAATAGAGTGTGTACCCTAGAGATAAAGCAGACTCACCAAAATATGGCTGATTATAACTCTACTTTAACAGCTCAAAGTAAAGTAAATTCACAGCACAAGTACATTTTGAAATATATATATACATACATATATATTTATATATACACATACATACCCACACATATATATGTGTGTGTAGTGTCTGTGTGCATGTATGCATGTGCATATGTATACATATATGTATTGTGTATATTAAACACACATGCACATGTATATACACATGTATGTGCACATATGTATACTGTATACCTAAATACGCATGTGTTGTTGTATCTGTGTAAGTATGTGTATACATGTGTGTATTGTGTGTATGTGATACAGGTACATACATGTATTGTGTACACATATACACACTCCAGACAAATAGTAATAATTGGCAAAGAAAATATGAATATTTCCAGAGAACACCATCCCTGGTAGGGTACAGAACCCAAGTCTAGTCAGCCTTTCTTCTCAACTAACATTTTTATAAGATAAAATATAGTTAAAATTAAAATCAAGGGAAATCTATGTCAAGGGAAACCAGAGTTTAAGTATCAAGACCAATATTATGTAGAAGTGCTGCAAGAGGAGATCTTATTAAAGGGAAACAAGGACAGCCTTTGGGTAGAATAAGAGTGGGGGAGGGTAAGGAGTGTATGTACTGATGCTAATTGAATTCTTAGATACCAGGTATTACTTGTTTTTTTTTTCCTCCAAGAAGTTGTAGGAACAAGAAATAGTCGATTGAAATTTAATAAATAAGGGACCTAGATTCAGAAATTAATAAAATGAAGAACCAAAGGAGTAGCACATTTCTAAGTATGGGAAACAGGCAAATGGAAAAAAAATAAGTTTGGGAATAGTCTGCAAAAAGCATATGAAAATAATATAGCCCAACTATAAACAGCATTAGCAAACAGCACATGTGCATGCACACTTGTACACACACACACATATATGCACACACATAGAATTTGTTCTATTTAAAGAAGAAAATCAAGTAACAAAACCATCTTTAAGAAAAGAATTTCAGACGATTTGAGATAAAGGAACATTAAACATTCAATTTCCTTCAAAAAATCATAAACTAATCCTTGGAATATCTCTCAAAAGTAATCCAATCCAACCTGCACCTGGAATGGAATCACCTCCACATTTACTGTGTTCTATATAACCTGACATAATGGTTGAAGGCCATCTTCAGAGTGATAATTCATGTCCTCTTCCTGGAGGAGGTTTCACTAGAACCCATACCTGAACAAGTAGAGGTCAGTTAATTATTTTTTGGTATGAAGGACAATACCATATGCAAATGCATAGAGCTGGTCTGTCATGACACATGTCTTAGACATTATAAATGTTTCTTGAACCAGGCCCAGAACTGAACAGGAGGAGAAGGAGGAGAAGAAGAATAGGCTGAATTATGTTTGTGAAACTATATGGTGTCTTTCATAAGAGCTGTTTCCTAGTATGGTGGCTGAGGACACAGGGCTGGAAGCACTGTTATCCCCAAGGTATTTGGATTCAAGAGTCCTTACATCAACATAAGAGGTAGCATAGAGTGCAAGATACTTCTATTTCTACCACTGATAAGGTGCTCAAAGAGCAAGGTGGTCTCCTTTCCAGAAGAGAAAATAAAGGGCTTGCAGGATGGTTCTCCTCAATTTCCAGTTATCAGAAAGAACACATATGAGTGTATGGATATATATGTGTATGTATGGAGAGAGAGAGAGAGAGAGAGAGAGAGAGATGAAAAAGGGTCTGAAGAAACACAGGAAAATACTGACCTGTGGCAGCAGTTTAAAGAATAGAAAAAATATAACACAGAGAAGAAAGGAAATAAAAACCACTAAACACTTAGAGATATGAATCTTTTCCCAAAGATGAGTAAGCTAGACTCTCTTAGGAAGAAATAGCTGCTTGTTCTTTAAGGAATGATATTATGAGCTCAAAGGTGCTCTCAATTAAGAGAATATCCAATAAAAGTCAGAGAAGAAATTAATCCTGGGGGTTGGTAACTCACTGCTGAGGAATACTAATGCAACTATTTGTCAGTGTGATGACAATAAAGTGTACTGGTTCTTTTTCAAGATGTGACAGAAAACCTTCCAAGATTTGTCAAACTGGATAATTTGATGACTCACATAAACAGAAGAGATATTGCCAAAAAGAACCTAGAAAGTATCACTAAAGACTATGAGATCTTAGAAAGGAAAATGAAGATGCCAGGAACACAGGTGGGTTTAAAAATGCTAAAAATTGAAAGCAAAAAAAAATAGAATAGAAAGACAGGTTTAAGATGTGAAAATTGGTTTAAAAGAGAGTGTATTCGATGTACTTCTGGATAGCAATTGTTCTAAAAGAGTGATAAAGCAGAGGCCAGATCATCCTTTATGAGGTATGTTCTAGATGGGATTCATTTCAAGTATAGGTTGCTCCAAGTCCTGTACTCTGGGACAAGACAAAAGAAGTCTAACCTCTTTCCCATGTGAAAGGCCTTTAAATACTTAAAGAGATCTGTCATGTACCTCAACCAAATCAGGATGCATTGAGTATTTACTATGTACCAAGGACTATTCTAGATGCCTGGAATACCAAAACAAAAGTAGAGTAATTCCTGTACCCCAGATAATCTGCACATACATGGATACACACAAAATATAGAGCATGCAGAAAGTGGTGTTTAAGCTGCATCTTGGAGTAAACCAGTGATTCTAAAAGGTAGAAGGAAAGAGAGACAGCATTGCAGACATGAGGAGCAGTCAATGCAAAGTCATATGGTGTACTGTGTGAAATACAACAGAAAGGACAGTATGACTGTACCTGTAGACCATGTGGAGGATAGTAATTTGTAATTAGTCTGGAAAGGTAGGATTGGGCAAGGTTGAGAAGGTCTTTAAGCTCCAAAAACAAGATGCTTAAATTTGATCCTCAAGGCAAGGAAACCACTAGAATTTATTGAGTAGGGAGTAGCATGATGAGATATATACTTTTTTGGGGGGGGTTAAGTGGGGAGGAAATGTCTTTCGGCAGCAGGGGTGAAGGATTGATTAGAATGGAGAGATATTTGAGATAAGACAAGTAATTAGAAGGCCATTGCAATAGTCAAGGAAAGAGATGAAGAGGGCCTAAAAGAGTATGTCTGTGTGAGTGGAAACAAGGGGGCTTATTTAAGTTGATTTTATAAAAATAGAAATGACAAAACATGGCAACTAATGGAATGTGTCAGATGGGTAAGACCAAGGCACTGAAGATGACACCATGATTGTGTAACTGGATGACTAGAAGGATTGTGGTTCCTTTGATGGTAATAAGGCATAATCATTATTAGTATTATTATAATAGCTAGTATTTATATAGCTTTTTGAGTTAGACCTTAAAAAGTGTGTGATACTGCCCTCACTCCTTCTTTTGACTCTCCCATAGGGCAAGTAGCTTTCCCTCACTAGACTTTCTGTGAAGATGTAGGGGAAAGGGTGATAGCTTTCCCATGCCCTGATAGTATGGTGTCTCACAGGACATGGCAGCTAAAGCATAAATTCAGCTAGGGAAACTGAGCCTGGACCATGGAACATCTGCTTGTCTTTTCTGCTTTGGGTATCCTTCCTTGAATATACATGAATAAACAGTAATCCTGAGATGGTTGTGACCAAACTCACATTGTGAGTTTGAGAGGTTGGGAGATTCTGGGTCTCTCAGAGCTGAATGGAAACAAAAGTTTCTGTATCAAAGAGGACAAGTAATCAACAGGAAAAAGAGCACAAGCCCTAGCCCAGCTTGCCAGGAGACATATAGCTAGAAAGAATTGTTTAAATATTTCAGAGTTTAGGTCAAATATAAAATGTCTATTCAGCAGAGCTGCAAAATGCTTCTTGTGCTGATGGTCTTAAGTCCACTGCCCAGGGATTTATAACAGTAGTTATCACTTTTTCCTCTTTATTTTTTTTCTATCAGTACATGCTTGTCTTTTATGTTTCTTTTATTTGGAAGTAATAAATAGAGGTTCTGTACCTAATTTACATTGTACATTAAGCACCCTTCTGTACCCTCTCCCTTGGGGAAATCCTAAATATGAACCCAAACCTAAGCTTTAAATTATTTTACCCGAGGCTGTGGGGTGGAAATTTTAAAAGAAAATGAAACAAAAGAGCCTGGCTCCTCTTTTTAGCAGTCAGGCTCCTCCGTGTTTGAACCTGTTTCATGAAAATCCTTGGGACCAGTGTGAAGATGTGCCTTTTAGTTGAGAAGGAAAGCTCTCTCCAGGCCCAGCAGAGATAAGCATTATTACACACGTATAAAATATAGGCAAGCACTGAGCCAAGTGACCAAATTTGAAATGGCCATTTAGCATTCATAAAGAAAAATTTGCCAATTTACCTAATCACTTTGCTGTTAATTCACCTCTAGGAATCTCAAGTTAATTTGATGCAAAAGAAAATGTAATGCCACCAACTCTCTTTTCAAACCATGAAAAGTTCTCTGACCCTCTGGAGTCAGAAAAACAGAGAGTAGTAGTGGGATCCTAGGACCATAGAGCCAGAATTAGCAGGAAGCTAGGAATCCCTCTATTCTTATGCTCTCATTTTACAGATAATAAAAGTCAGGCTGGAAGAGTTACTTGCTCAAGGTCACACAAATAGTAGTATTAGATTACATGTATTTAGCATTCTATAGTTACTTAGCTCAATACACACAATATCCCTTCAGATCCTCCCAACAACTCTATGAAGTAGATAGTACAGGAGCTATTAGTCTCTCTATTTTTAATTATTGTGGATACTGAGACTCAAAGAGTCTTAGTTTACCCAAGGACAGATAGTTAGAAAGTGAAATTGCCAAGAACTTAAATCTGGGATTTCTGCTTCCAAGTCCAATGTCTTTTTATTCCACCATGCCAGAGATATCATTCTATTTCAGTTACAATCCCTCCCCCAATCCCCCGACCCACTCCTAGGCTGATTTAGCCTAGATAAAGGTTTTGAAAAGGTTACTTCAGATTTACTATCTATACCTTGCCTCCCCTTCAATTACAAATTTAGCATCTCTATGAAAAACAGCAATCAGTTTTGCATGCATTGATTTTTCCACTGCTAGGATCTCATGCAGTTTATTGTTCATGACTTAATTATCCAGAGTTCTATAACTTTAATAAAAACTAACTCAATTAAGTTAATTTAAATTGATTCCAAATTAGTTTGTAAGACTTTCTGAAAGGAGGGAGCTGGAAGGAAAAAGTTAAACAGGGCAAAAGTTATCCAGTAGGAAGACCTTCTAATTGCCAATTTAAGGAAAAGCCTAAGTAAATGAGTAGCTATTTGTTCAACAAACAAACAAGAATAACTTTCTGATCATTGAGATAATGAACAAGTATAATTACAAATATTTAGTCATATAGGTGATTAATGAGACAACACTTATGGACTATGCATTAGCCTCATAATCTGCGACTATTATAAGTTCTAAGTACTGGCTAAATGATCTCTGACTGCCACCTAGAAGCCTCCATCAGAGAAATGGAACAGGGTCAAAACTTCACCAAGAATTAGCACCTCTATAGCCTGACTCTTGATCAGCCCTGACTCTAGACACATGTAGAGTGGGTAGCAGGCCACATGCGATTTGAGAGGGGAATGAGAGAAATGGGAATAAGCATTTATATAGTTAGGGCCTACTGTGTGTCAAGCACCATACTAAGTGCTTTGCAAATATCTCCTGCAAGGTTAAGTGCTGTTTTTATTCTACTGTTATTATTCCCATTTTACAATTGAGGAATGAGAGGCAAATTGAGGTTAAGACTCACCCAGGCTTATATAGCTCATAAGTGTCTGAGGCTGATTCTTCCTGACTCCAGGCCCAGTGCTCCACACACTGTGCTACCTAGCTGCTTCTAATTTTCAAGAGCCCTGGAAATAACACGCTTGCCAAAATAAAATTTCTCCCACATAACTCCCCCAACCTGAAAATCCTGTCATTTGACTCAGTGTTTTGTATTCAGACATAGTCTACAGGTAAACTTCATCAGTTTCCTATCTGAGGACCCTTACTCTATGCCAGCCATTGTAGTAAACTTCAAATTTACAAATACCAGCAAGCAAAATAGCCCATGCCCTCAAGGACTTTACATTTTAGTGAGGGTAAACACATAAAGGAAAGCTGGAAAAGGGTGGGGGGCAGGGGAGGTAAGTGACAGAGTATAGAGATGCATGAGAAGTGTCAAGGAGGCCTGGTTCCAGGCAAGATTAAGCAAAAGCTCATCTATCAGAGCCTATCATGACAGGAGATGTCAACGTTCTGGGGTGGGGTGAGATGAGGATGATGGTGCCTGTTCCATAAGAGTTTCAATTGGAAGAACACACTAAACACTGAAAGGTTAGAAGCAAAGGTTCATTATTCACAACTCAGGAATGCAGAATGCATATGACCCCACTGGATCCAACTCAGTCCCAGTTGTCAAGGATGCCAGTGGTAACCTCAGGCTAGATCTGCACAATGGGATGTTTGTGCTTTGGTTGAAGGTCTGGAGTGGTTGATAAGATAGTGCAGGGGATGCAATCAACCTATATAAATGTGGACCAATCATCAAGGGAAAAATGTCATCAGACTACATAGAGGGCATTTTATTTTTGCACCAGCAAGCCAGTCAAATGTGGAAGCAATTGCATGCTGGGTGTGGCTCAGATTTAGGCAAATATGTACTGCTCTATAGGCCAGGGAGAAAAGAGCTAGGAAGGACCCTAATCTATATCTACTTAGTGACAGTAGAAGTAAAATTATGTAGAGGAGGCAGCTTGTTGTGGAGACTGGATAGCTGTGAGCTCTCTTTAGCTCAGCAGCTGGTTGCCAAAACTTTACATCTATCACATGATTCCTATAACTCAAATTCAACATATCCAAAACTGAAACAATATCTCCTCCAAAATTGGCTCTTCTAAATTCCCTGCCTCATCCACCTGATCCAAGAAACCCCTTTATGATACCGCTTGGAACTACCTATCCAGTCTGTACTTACATACTTTATGTAACAGGAAATTTACTATCTTATGAAGTAACTCATTCCATTACCATGCAATCCCAATGGTTAGAAAATTGTTGACTTAGAAGAGGGCCAAGAACAGAACACTGGAGTACTCCACAAGAAACCTACTTCTAGGATGACATTGATGCATTAATCAGTATTTTTAGGTGTAATCATTAGGTGTAAATTCACCTAACTTTATACATTCTACATTTTTACATCTCACCCACAAGGATATCCTGAAAGACTTTGACAAATACCTTGGGGACATCTAGGTATGCTATGTCTATAACATTCTCCATATCTACCAGTCTTATTATCCTGTCAAAAAAAGGAAAATTAGGTTAGTCCAGGAAGAGTTCTTAATTAACACAAGCTGGCTCTAGATCTTTTTAAGGGCTCACAAACTGTTTATTTAATATTCTGTATCATATTTTCAAGATATCTAAACCTATGATCTCATCAATGCAAAGAACTTTCAGTATAAAACTCTCTTCATCAATGAGAATTAGCAACTTTCCTATATCTTAGATTTTTGGAACATTATCTATAATACTAAAATAAGTGACTTGTCCAAGGTCGTACAACTAGTGTGCATCAAAGGTGAGACTTGATCCTAAGTTTTCCTCACCTAAAAGCCAGGCCTCTATCCACTAGACCAAGTTGCCTCACTCTGCTACTGATTTTTTTCCAGAGCTTGGCATCAACTCCAGTGGAATAAGAGTTTAAACACTTTTTTTTCTCTTTTTCAATGTCAGAATGACATTTACCTATTTCCATTCTTGTAGCACTTCTATCTTTCTCCTCTATTTCTCAAAAAGCACAAATAGCAGATGATCAATTGCAACTCTAGGTTCTTAAAATATCTTGAGGTACAGTTATACATCCCGGTTAGGAGAGATGAAATACCAGCATCTAGATGTTCTCTCTATCTCATGATGCATCTTTGGGTTCTTAACCATTTTTGTTTATCTTTTCCAATCTAAAGAATTATCTTGATGGAAGCAAAATAGGAGTTACGTCAGTCAAATTTTCCACCATTGGCCATTGCCTTTACATACTTCTTCCCAAACAGGGAACAACTTCCTTCTCATTTTCCTAAACAAAAAATATAAAAATTCTTTTTGTTGTCTTTAAGCTTTGTATGGGCATCAGCCAATTTGCAAACTTGTTTTCCTGAATTTTTTTCTAACAAGTCTTTTTTGATGATTTGGCTCTGCTTCCATTATAAGCAACTTTTTCTTAAAATTGAACATCCTCAGAGAACTTGCATCACATCTCTTTAACTGTCTTTTTTTTCTCATGCATCTAGCTCATTCACAGTCATAGCATGAGGATATACATTTTTCAAATTTTATTCATATGTTCTTTCCACTAGACTCCCCAACTCAACAAATTAAAAAATTGAAAAGTAAATAAAGTCCTCAATATGTAGCTGCCTAGACCAAGATAACAAATTCCCACATTGGCTTTGTCTAAAACAGTATATCCCTTTCCAGCTTTTAAGTTCATCTTCTCTCTATCAAAAGGTGAATAGTGTTTCATCTTCCTTCTTTTGCACTCTAGATTAATCATTGCATTGATCAGAGTTCCAAAATCTTTCAAAGTTGTTTTTCTTCACAACATTATTATCATTGTATAAATTGTTCTCTTAGTCTACACATAATAATATTCCTTTACATTCATATTCCCTGATTTATCTAGTCATTTCCTAGAATAATATTCCCTTATTTTCTGATTTTTGGTTACTGTAAAAAGGGCTACCACAATTATCTTTGTACATTTGTATCCTTGTCCTCTTTTCTTTTTCTTTTTGTATCCTTGTTCTTTTCTTTGGGGTACAAGCCTAGTAATGATAGAGAAGGTTCAAAATATATGCACATTTTAATAATTTTTGGGTCATAGATCAAAATTGCTTTCCTGAATGGCTGGACCAAATTACAGTTCCACCAAAAGCACAACCTTGTACCTGTTTTCCCATAGCCCTTCCAACTTTTATCACTTTCCTCTTCTATAATTTTTGACAAGTGTAATTGGATTTGACATGGAACTTCTGAGTTGCTTTAATTTACATTTCTCTAATTATTAGTGATTCAGAAGATTTTTTTCATGTAGTCTTTGGTAGCTTGGATTTCTCTCTTTGACAATTGCCTGTTCATACCCTTAGACTATTTATCTATTGAAGAATGACTCTTCTTAGTCTTATAATTGTAAATCAGCTCCATACATATATGGAATAAGAGACACTTTCTCTTTTTTAAGACTTTCGAAGAAACTTGCTGCAAGGATTTTTCCTAGCTACCTTTTTCCCTTTTAAATTTGAGATGTTTATGCAAAAAAATTAATTTTACATAGGATTGTCCATTTTATCTCTCTATTACTTGTTTAGTTATGAATGCTTCCATTATCAGAAAGATAATTTCTTCCTTGCTCCTTTAATTTCTTTATATGACCATTTGTATCTAGCCCACATAACCATCAGAGTTTATCCTAATAATAAAAATATCATTTATATAACACATTAAGGATTACAAATGCTTTACAAATATTATCTCATTTTATCTTCAAAACACTCCTGAGAGGTAAATACTGTTAATTATCCTCATTTTAAAGATGAGGAAACTAAGATAAGCAGAGGTTGTGACATGGCCAAGGTTACACAACTAGTAAGTGTTCGAAGCCTCATTTGACCTCAGGTCTTCTTGACTCCAGGCCTACCACTGCATCACCTTATCTTGGTATGTGGTGTGAACATAATTTCTTCCAGATGAATAGCCAGCTTTCCCAACAATATTTGTCAAAAAGAGAGTCATTCATCCAGTATTTATCGCACACTATTCAGGTTTATTAAATACTATTCTACTTTGTGTGTTTGCTTTTATGTTGTAAACCTACTCTATTCCACTGTTCAGTCTCTCTCTTTTTTTAAATAGTAACAAATCATTTTTATGATTACTGCTTTGTATTACAGTTTGAGATCTGATATACATATATGTACATATATATATACCCTTCCTTTCCACTTTTTTTATTATTACCCTTGAGATTCTTAACCATTTGTTCCTTCATATGGATTTAGTTATGATTTTTTTCTAGTTCTGTAAAATATTCTTTTAGTCTGATATACAGAATAAATAAATTTAGGTAGTATTATCACTTTTATTTTACTGACTCAACCTAAACATGAGCAATTAATATTTCCCAAATTATTTAGATCTCTCTTCATTTCTGCAAACAACGGTTTAGAGTTGGACTCATATTGTCTCTGGACGAACCTTGGTAGTTCACTCCCAGATATTTTATAGTTTTTGTATTGATTTTGAATGGAATTTTTGAATGGTAGTTCTTTTTGCTGGTTTTTGTTATATTTAAAAATGTTGATGATTTATGTGCATTTGTTTTGTGTAGAGTTTTGGTTTTAGTGTCCTTTATCATTTTTCTTTTTAGAGTTGTAGTTATAGGATCAAACCTACCTTGTCTCTGACCTCTTTAAAATCTGCTTTTTCTAAAGGCACGTATCTAACTCTGCCAAAGGTTCTATCCATGAGCTATTTTGAACTCCACAATGTTATGCTCACTTTTTTCTGTCACTTCTACTTTATTATTTAGGTCTTCTTGGTGAAGTTTAGGTACAGAGTATCAGTTTTTCTTATTCCTTTATCTCCCTTCTAGGGATGAACTCATCAGCAAGGCAAGTCAGGAAATAACATATCTCTACTTTTAGTAAGAGGCTTCTAGCAGTTGTACAGTTGTAATAGTTGGAGCTGTTCATCAGCACCCCATCTTGTCTCTGTCCGTTTTGTGATTTGTATCACGAATTCACCATCTGTTTTCTCCATCTGCTTGAACTGCCTATATTACACTTGTACAGCATTTCATTTATCTTTGGCATTATGCAGTGTTTCCCCCACCTCAGGTGCATAGATTTCTACACAGTTGTCTAGGTTTTTGACATATTGCCCTTTATATCATATCTGTGTTTCTTTAGTTGTTTTTCAATCATGTCCAAATCTTCAAGACCCCATTTGGGGTTTTCTTGACAAAGATACTGGAGTGGTTTGCACCATATCTTTCTCTAGCTAGTTTTACACATGAGGAAACTGAGGCAAACAGTTAAGTGACTTGTCCAGGGTCACACAGCAGTAAGTGTCTAATAATGGGTTTGAAATAAGGAAGAGGAGTCTTCATGACCTCAGGCACATCTGCCCCCTTTTGAAAATATTACATTTCCATTCCACATATGTCCCATTTCACCAAATCTTAACAGCACTTACGATTTTATCTAAAGATCACTGTAGTTTTTTTTACCCAAATCTTCTGGAGTAAGAGTTCTTAATCTGTAGTCTATGAACTTATTTTTAATATGTTAAATGCATTTCAATATAATTGGTTTCCTTTCTAACCTTATATATTTTATTTTGTACATTTAAAAACATTATTCTGATAGGGGGTTCATAAATTTCACCAGATTGCCAAAGGGGTCCATGACATAAGACATTTTAAGGAATTCTGGTACAGAGAAATCAGAGCATTATTCTTGACCCAGTCCTCACATACTTCTTCCTATAAATTAGAGGGGACTTACTCTACTATTATTCTTTTTGTTAAACTTGGTGTTCTCTAAAGTATATAATTATGGTTTCTCTAGGCATTGTTCTCCTTGATATTTTATTAATAAGTTTTTACCCCCTTGATCAGAATGGTAAGTCTTCTGGATTTCCCATGACTCTTCCCTCTTTTTCTCCCTCTTTTATTTAAGCTATCAACCAGTCATGTCAATTCTTCTTTCAAAATGCCTCTTAAATTTCTCCTTTTATCTTCATCCCCTTTTCCAGAGCCTCATCACTTCTCTGTCTAGCATAGTTCTGGTCAAAGTGTAGGAGATAAAAAGAATTGTCAATTGGCTCAATAGATTCCTCAACTCAATTCCAGGTGGGTTGCCTCCCTGCTACGTATTTTGTGCAATTCTTGGAAACTTCACTCAGCCTATTGCTTCCACAAGAAAAAAAAATCCATTTTTATTGTATGTCCTAATACAGTGTCAAAAAGATGCTTGAGACAATCACAAACATAATATAGCAAAGGAGAAAGAGCACTAGAGTTGAAGTCCAAAGGCTAGGATTCTAGATCTTGCTTTGTCATTATCTAATAACAATCTTGGAGGATCACTTAGCCCTTGTGGGCCTCATCTTCAAACTCAGATTCTATAATATTGGAAGCTTAATACCATAGTTTCTTATTACAATCACAGAAGTCACCAGTCACCCTTTCCAGAAAACTGAATAGATAATTTGGAGAGAGTTATATAAATATTATACAATGAGTTAGGACTTTCAAGGAATTTAGCCCACTAACATAACTAAGATTTAACCTCAAAATGGAAGAAGAATGAAATGTCTGGTTGGCTACTTTCCCTAAGATCAGTCACAAGACATTCAGACTATCCAGTATTCCATCTAAATACTCTCTATTCTTAGTCTCTCAGTTCTTTGAAGGCAAGGATTTTATATCTCCCTCAGGGCTCTACACAAAGTAGGTGCTTAATTCATGTTTCTTATATTGTACTATTCTTTCAGTTTACCTCTCTGGCTTGAGCATCCAGGGTTAGAACCTATTTTCTCTAGGAAATTTTTTATGATTCCCATTCTTCATTTTTCCTCCTTTTATAATTCTCTAGTTTATTGAACACAATATTTTGTGAAATTTATGAGGTTCTCTATCAAATGAAGAAAAATCAAACAAACAGACCACACAATATTGAGGCACCTAACTATTGCCCAAGGAAAATAGTTCTAATGGGACATCATTTTGCTCTTGATAGTGATTTTTTAAATCAGTCAATAAGCATTTATTAAGTTTCTACTATGTGGCAGGCACAGATAATCATTATTTAGATGGTTATGAAAGGGAGTGGAACTCACCTTAAAAAGATTCTATTGAGAAGCCTAATTTTGAGATTGTTAGCCATATTAGAGCCATACAATTATACTATGTACCTCTTTTTCAATTATTCTTTAATTCTGTCTCATGGCTTTTCTCTCACTTCTATAAATGCCAACTTATTGCTGTACTTTATTGTGTGCAATATTAATTTGACTGGATTAGGTTTAATGACCACATCCTCTCTATTGCAAATAGATTAAACTGGACGCTAAAAGATAAGATAATAAATCCTGTTAGTCCCAAATTTTAAAGTGATAGAACGTATTCAAAAATTAGATTTACTTTTCAAATGTATTTCCACAGCATTAGAGAACTCAACCTTGAAAGAAACTATTCAACTATACCTGAACAAGAATCCTATCTACAATATTCTTTCAATGCAAACTTTGCATAAAGGCCTTCAATGAAAACTCACTAACTCCCAAGGCCCCTTATTCAATTTTGGACACTTTTTCTTTATGCTATAATAATCCTGATGAATCTATATATCACAATACCTGAGTGCTCTATCAATGTGTGTATTCCTTCCAATGAAAAACAATATGATTAATTCCTGCCCCATCCTGTGCACCTCTATTCCATGTTCTATAAATTTATCATATCAGATCTACCCAATACATTGGTTGGCCTTCATTTTCTTTACAATATATAGATACTAAACCTGGTTGCCACTTTTAAGACTAGTTCATTGTTTTTCTTGCCATATGTGTCCCTGATGACATCCTCTGCACCACTCTTCAATGTACTTGCTCATGTATAATTTCTTGCAGACTGATCAAATCCACAAAATGACTCTGAGAGGTACTTTTGTACCTCAGCTTTAATTCCTCAGAGTCTCTAGTATTCTATTTATTCATCATCTCCAGAAGAATACATTCCTGGTATTAAGCAACTATGTGGCATTATGGATAGAGCACAGGAGTTGGAGTCAGGAAGACTTGAATTCAAATCCTGCTTCAGACACTCCCTAATTGTGTGACCCTGCTTGCCTCAGTTTCCTCATCTGCAAAATGGGAACAATAATAGCACCTACTTCATAGGGGTTTTTTGTTTTGTTTTTTGTGAAGCAATTGGGGTTAGGTGATTTGTCCAGAGTCAAGAAGCTAGTAAGCGTTATGTGTCTGAGACCGGATTTGAACTCAGGTCCTCCTGACTCCAGAGCTGGTACTCTATCCAGTGTGCCACCTAACTTCTCCCTTCATAGGGTTTTAAGGATCAAATGAGTTTACCTATGTAAAGCATTTTGTAAACTTTAAAGTGCTCTAAAAATACTAGCTAGTAGTAGTAATAGTAGTAGAAGTACCTAGTACTAGTGTTAAAAGGATGAATCTGTTTCAGGAGGCAGCTTGTTTCAGTAGTCATTAAAGGATCTCTGCTGTCTTCCAAATGCAAGCCATAATCCTTTACTCCTATCCAACTCAGGACCCAAATTATTATCCTTAAGCAATACCTGTCTTAAATGTATGCCCCATATATGAGTTCTAAAAGTTATCTACCTACCTGCTTGCCACAGCCTGGACAGTAGACATTCTTCTTACATTTGTTCTTTTCTTCTGTGTGGAAAAGAACAAACTCTTTTGAATAATTATTGATCTCACTTAGGAGAATCTTCAGTGTTACAAGACTTGATATAATCAGTATAACTTCATACTCCAAGAAGAACATCTGAAGGACTACACTACCTATAGAAAAACCCTCTTTGATTAAGGACTCTGTGCTGGACCTCAATGACAGTAGGAATCACCTCTGGAGGACATGGTTCTCACTTTTATACATCATTTGATATTAACAGAGATTCATTAAAGTTATCTATATTGTTACATCTTTCCTGATGTATTATATATCTGGGAGATCTTATTGAAGGGGATCTTTAAAGGCAGGATCTTGCTCTATGGAATCACTTTTTTTCCTAGTAGACAGACAACAAGTTCAATGCGATTTCATACTCTCTATACCTTTTAGTCAATTGTAAAGATGTTTCTTCTGTGAAATATTTCTTCCAAAAGCCTGCCTATTCCCTTCTGATATGCTCTTCAAGCATCTCCTCAATCCATGTGTAAATTTTTCTTCTGAAAAGTATATATATGGGAAAATGAGTATAAGGGGCAATAGTTATTTATATTCCCTTGATTGATTTTGGGGGGCCCTTGTTCTAAACCATCATCACCCTTGGCAATCATATTACTCACCTTTCCAATAGACCAAGTATTTGTTAATTGCAATGGGTTGAGATAATTGATCTAATCAGTTAAAATTACTATAATGCACATCAATATCCTTTCCTCTATCCGTTTCTCATTTTAGATCCAGAATTTATTTAAATAAAGTAAAGTTAGAATTGGTTTAATTGTATAAAATAACTTTTTCTCACTTATATTACTTATTTTAACTTTCCTTTCATTTTGATCTTTGCTTTACCAAGTTGGTGATCTGACTTTACAAAAAAAGAGGGGGAGCAGCTAGTCTGACTAGATACATCTCAAGATGAGTAATTTTTTATCATTAAAATATAATTAATTTAAGGATTGTGTGTGTGTGTGTGTGTGCATAATGTTATTTGGTGTTCTCATTGTCAGATGCATTGTGATCTTTTTTCTTAAAAAAAGTATTCATGACATCTAGATGTGAGGCTTGTGCATAATCTACAAGCCATTAGACCATTGTAACAATTAAAGCTCTCCTAAAGTTGAATAAGCTGCCTTGGAAAGTGATGCCTACCCCCCCAACAGAATTCTTCAAGCAAAAGTTCAATGACCACTTGCTGACAATATTATATAAGGGTTTCTTGGTCAGGCATAGGTGGCCTCTAAAATCCCTTCCAGCTCTTAAATTCTATTGGACTATGACAATAGACTGCTTTGGGAAGTGTTCCAACCAGCTTCAATTAAGCTGTCCCCAATTAGGATCATTCCACAAGGGAATCTTCAACCAGTGAAGCTCAACTGTAGCCTATTAAGCATATTGGGGCTCCTCCAGCTGGAGCAATAAACATAGTGAAGGCAGACTGACTTTAATGGTGCATGCTTAAAATGTCACCTGGATGCTACTACAGGACTTATTCCATATTTTCTAATGTTCAGAAGAGTGCTCAGATGGCCCATATATTTGTTCCACTATAGCCAGTGATGGGAGGAATATTAGAGCCCATATTCAATAAACCAGTGAATTAATGGAAATTTTCCAAGATACCTTTTGATTGACTATGAATAATCATTAAAATAAGTAATATTTGTTTATTGTTTGAAAGTTTAGAAAGTTCCTGGCATGTATTTTTATATTTAATCCTCAAAATAACTCTGTGAGTTAAATAATAAAAATATTATTAGCCATATTTTATAGAGAAGAAACCAAGGCCCAGAGAAGCAAAGTGATTTTGGATAGGGTCACTTAGTTCATAAGTTGAAGCATTAAGTCTTCTCATTCTTACAGTGTCCTTGTTCAGCCATTCCCCAATTGATGGGCAATTCTTTGCCACCATAAAAAGAGCTGCTGTAAATATCTTTGTACATATAGTCCTCCTTTTCCTTTTCCTTTTATCTCCTTTGGGTATAGATCTTATAGTGGTATTGCTGAGTCAAAGGGTGTGCATAGTTTTATAAGCCCTTTGGGTATAGTTCCAAATTGTTCTCCAAAATGATTGGAATAATTCACAGCTCCTCCAACAGTGCATTAGTGAACTTATTTTCCCTATAAATAGTATTCCTATTTTCCTGATGCTTCTCTACACAATGAAAAAACTATAGAATGTACTTACACAACAGTTGGTACAGTGATTTATCCAAGCCTGAAGGAAGAGAAGTACCTTCAGAAGGCAGTATTCAATGAAGTTTTTTTCTCAAATTTTCAAAATGAAGAGAGAACTACCAGAGAATTTCAAGATGATGAATGACAGTTGTGATGAGCTTGAATGTGTTAAGCCTGAATGTTATGAACCCAAAAATGACCCCACTGAGGAGACTCCCAAAGCCATTCTGTATCAAAAATGTAAGTTATATACTGCTGGAAAGGCTTTTCTCTTTTCTAAAAATAAAACACCTGAGTGGTGATCTTGAGATGTTAAAAATGCTCCTTGCTGAAGTAATGCTAAGCAGTGATGGTTCTTCTGCATTGATTAACACTGTCAATGAAATGGACTGTGATTTGGGTCATGAGAATAGGGATGGTTATGATTTGGATGACTACAATAAGGAGGAGTATAATGTTGATGGTATTAATAGAAATGTCTATGATGGGAATGACCACTAAGATTATTCCTAAATCATTGTTGTTTTCACACATTCAAAGAATTAAACTTTTTAATGGGAAAAAATATCCCCTCTAGTATTTGTCACTTTTCTATCATCTTAGCCAATCTGATGGGCATGAGATAGTACCTCAGAATTGTTTGAATTTTCATTTTTCTAATTATTGGTGATTTGGAGCATTTTTTCATGTGACTATTGATAGCTTTGATTTCTTCCTTTGAAAACTGCCTATTCATAAACCTTGGCCATTTATTAATTGAGGGACAGCTAAATAAGTTATGGAATATGAATGTGATAGAATGCTATTGTGCTATAAGAAATTATGAAGGGAATGGTTTCAGAAAACCTGCCAAGACCTGTATGAACTGATGCAAAGTAAAGTGAGCAGAACCAGGAGAACAATGTACACAGTAACAGCAATATTGCAAAGAAAATCAACTGTGAAAAACTTAATAAATGATCAATACAAAGATCTACCACAACTCCAAAGATCCATGATATAAAATACTACTCACTTGCAGATAGATAACAGATGGAGTCAGTAGGTAGACTGAAGCTTTTTTCCTTGTATTTTTCTTGCTTTTTAATTTGGAACATGGCTAATGAAGAAATATGTTTTGCATGACTTCATAAGTAAGATGGATATCATATTTCTTGCTTCCTCAATGGGGAGGATAAGGGCTTGAGGGAGGGAGGAAATTTGGAAGTGAAAATAAAAATAAAATTTTTAAAAAGGTACAGTGTCTTTTTGAAGGATCACAGGAACATAAGATAATAGATTTGGTGTTGTAAGGACTAATGAGAGCATCAAATCCAACCTCCTGATTTTATTGATGAAGAAATTAAGGCCCAGGAATATAAAGTGGCTTATCCAGTATTACAGGTTCAAAGAAGCAAAACTAAGATTCAAATCCAGGTCTTATGGCTCCATTCCACCATTATTTTCATTTCTCTATTATTCTACTGCTGCTACTGAGAGCCTCTCTACTTAGCTATTTAATTATCGGCTT
Source organism: Vombatus ursinus (assembly GCF_900497805.2). Classification (NCBI taxonomy): domain Eukaryota; kingdom Metazoa; phylum Chordata; class Mammalia; order Diprotodontia; family Vombatidae; genus Vombatus; species Vombatus ursinus. Next base: position 30,346,725 of record NW_020954590.1, on the reverse strand, counting down.
AGATTTCATTACCTTATAACTACTTGGAATGAAAAGAGAAATAATGACCTATTCCACCCCCATTCAGCCCCAGTGAGAACAATGTCTTGTAAAATGAGACAATAATCACTCATGAAACTATTTTTGAGGAATTGGATTTCTATCATTAACAAGGTTGAATCTCTTTGAATCAAAACTGACCTGTCCCTTATAATGAAGCAATGCTGCCCACTGTTCCTCAGAGCTGGCATAAAATTGGAAAATGTGGTATTGCCTCCAGCCTTCAGAGAATATTGAGGAGTAGGCTGTAGAGATTCTGACCAAAAAGGAAGGAAATTTATATTTGACCTGACTATAGCAGAAGTAGAGGGAAGATCATAAGGAAACTTAGCCTTGAACTTCTCTCATCCTTTCTAGCAGACTTCGACTTTTTTAACCTTCAATGCATATCTCTCTGCTTGGTTTGGAGTTGGGTAGCCTACTTGTTCTCATGGTAAGGAAGGTCCAATTAAATTCAAGAAAACTAATCTAATTCCATCCTATTTGCAGGAGTGTCTATAAGCCTTGTATCTTTTTGGTTACTATTAAGAATTATATCCTCAGGTATGTCTCAGATAATTGGTGGTAAATTCATGCTTATGGTTAGGCCATGCCAATATAATTTTTAAATGATACTTTCTGAAATAATTTATAGATTTATTGCTACAAGAATGAAACTACCCAAAGGGCACTTTATAAAGCTAGATAAAATAATAACAAAATCAGTTCATAAGAAAAAAGTTCTAGAATTTCAATGGAATTAATGGGGGTGGAAAAAAGTTGCAATAAAAGAGAATAACAGAAAAAGCTGAACAGAGCCAGGGACTGCATGGTGGTTTTAGAAACTGCCTAATTAATTCAGAAATAACAATCATTAGAAAGGCTAGATCTTCTGATTTTACATTATCTGAAAAGCTTGATTTGCTAAAGCTGGTGAAGCCACACATTAAAATTCTTGAAGAGCACACTAATAAACATTCAGTAATAGTGGAAAGTATGATCCTATTGGAGTAGATCACCCTCCTCATACAGCATAAGGCCTGTGTACCCTCTATAGAAGGCTTTAAGAATACACCAAACAGGAGCTCTTGCAACAAAAGAAGAGTCTGTTAGAGCATAGGAACAGCATATCTGAGTCAAACAAGAAAGCTGTGGAAATGATTCCCCACTTTTCCAGGGTGTGCCTAGGAAGAGACAACAATATACAAAGTGCAAGCGTGGATAAGGAAGTACATGCAGGTACCAGTTTGCCACAGGTGATATTGGATCACCATCCTGTTGCTACTACAATGAAATGAGAAGATATTAAACCACCTACTTCACTATTTGTAGATTCTCAAGAGAATGAGACATTAGAACAAAGAAAAGAACATGAATTGGTCCACATTATGGAGAGAGCTTCACCTTCACTTTTCTTTGTTGATACAAAAATAGCATTATCACTATCTCCTCTTCTGAGAAGAGATGAATTTTTTAGACATGAAAGTAGAGAACATATTAGGCCATTATTCATATATGATCCACAAACATTGCAAATGATGTAGGAACATCAGATAATTTCAGAAAATCAAAGAAAATTTTAACTGTATATTTAAGAGAAGAGGGATGGGTTAAAGAAAGGGCAGTAGCTTGAAGAAGAATTTCTAAAAGCAAAAATCAAAGTGCAGAGGCTGAGAGCAATATGCTTAAGACGTGATCTTCCTGAATATAACCGTCTCTAAATATTTCTTCTTTGTCTGAATAATCTGAAATTTTCACCTGTGATTTATTTAATTAAGGGAATGTACTGGATCAGGATATATATCCTTAAAATGCTAGTTTCCCACTATTATAAGAAAACCCTTTTAAAAAGTTTCTTATTTCAAATCTTTTGATTGTTTCATATGTCTGTGGTACATATTTTAAAATTTCCTCCTAAATTTTATTTGTGAGGAGTTTAAATAACTGATTTTAAAGATTTTTTTTTAACTTTTTTCATTGAAGTTAGTAAAAATTTTAGAAGAAACTTGCACTTCTGGCCTATAAATATTCAAGTTGATGTTTAAAAGAGAAAGAATGCCAATTAGAGATTTTCTAATAATCCTATTAAGTGTTGCGATAATTTAATAAGAATTAGTTGCTCAATACAACACTGATTGTCATACCTTATTCTCTTTTAAAAAATAAAATTTTGATGCCTTTCTACATTACATTCATTTCTGGAACTACTGACCTGCTTTGCCCCACAGTTAAAACCTCCCTTATAACAAATGAAAAGAGCTAAGCAAAAACACCAGATAGAAGTGACCTTAACTGACAATGTATACAACATTCTGACCTGGTATAGTCTACTATCCCTTTGCTGAGAAAGAGAAGGTCATACCTTAATCTTTTTAAAGACTAAATCATAGAACCATAGAATTTTAGAGCTGGAAGAGACTTTATTAGAGATCAAACCCTCTCATTTTATAGAGGAGGAAACTGAGATGTAGACAAGTTAGGTGGCTTAGCAAAAATCACAAACTAATTACCAACAGATCTGGGATTAGAACCCATTTCTGATTTAGAGTCGAGTCATCTTTTTATTATGCCACAAATCCCACCAGCCATTTTAAATATTTTTAATTGTGGTCAGCAGCATAGCGGGAAAAAAAGTGCCCATATATGTGTGTGTATATGTATATGTATTCATTTCAAAGTGATATAAATTAGTGGTGGCAATGGAATTTTGTTAATTATTCTTACTTAGCATAAAATGAAAATGTATACACCCTTTATATATTTTATTTACAATCTTAAAATTTTCCTTAATTTAATACTTCTCAGTATTCAGTAGTATTTCAATAAAAATCAGTATTGAAAAACTGAAATAGTAGTGTGCTACATCTACCAAAATAAAGTAACATATCCATATATATTTGTAATCTGTGATATGATCTGAGTAAGGTTTTTTTCAAAACTTATTCCAGTATTAGTGATTTTTGAAAATAGAAATCCTTTACTTCTAAAAATAAATTTCAAAACATGTCTTGTTCTTATTCTTGAATAAAAGGAACAAAGAAGGAAATTATTTTAAGAAGGGAATAGCAGTTCCAGACCTCAATCTGTAATCATCAAAACTCTTTATTGGTAATTTAATGTTGTATAATTCAAATGACCAAGGTTGGCCTCAAAAAAGAGATGAGAAAATGTACCTCCTTCCCTTTTTTGCAGAGGTAGGGAACAATCAGTGTGTAATATAGCATATACCCAATCAATATATTGGTTAGTTTCACTGAGTTGCTTCCTTTTCTTTCTTATTTTTTTGTTACAGGTGGTAGCTCATGGGGAAGAGAATGGGGAGGAATACATTTGAAAATGAAGGTGGTGTAAAAACAAAATATAGCAATTTTTTCATTTAAAGAATTATATTTTCAGTTTACATAGGTTGTTTTGGTGGATTACATATTTTTACTGAGTTATAAATTTCCTGAAAGTTCATATGCTCAATATTTCTCTTAAGAAAATTTGTCCATTTATCGAGTAGGTTTAAGCTACCAAAGTTTCCCACATTAGGGACTAGAAAGCAGGAAATTAGTTGAATTTTGACTCATTTTTTTCCTAAGAGCAGTGCCTTAAACAAATTCTTTCAGATAATATGGGAATTGTTTTATAGAAAGGAGGGCTTTAACCCTATCCTCTACCCTAAATTAAGTAAGTAAACTAAGCATTTCCATAAGTCTAGGATATATTGTGAGGAAAGCATAAAGGAATAATAAGAAATCCAACCCCTCTGAGATGCTTGCAAACCTGAGTACTTCACCTATGTGTTTTTATCTACACATACATGTATAAACACATATGCATTAGAAAATTCATATATATGATTCAATTAGAGAGTAAGTTGGATCCCATAAAGGTGGTGCATATATGTTTCTATCTGATATATGTACCATGATATAGATATATGTATGTGTGTACATGTGGATATAGATAGATATAAAGTGAGGTATATGTGCATACATACATATGCACATACAAATATACATTTATACATGTGGTATATCTATTGTATATATATTACATGTAGATGTGTGTGTGTATATATATATATATATGTATATGATGTTGTAAAGGTAGACATGACAAGACTGGACATGGAGTAAGTATGAAAAAGAAGTCAAGAAAGCAGAAAGAGACTGGCAGGAGGCAGCAACAAGCAAGTGTAACCACTATCTCCCCTTATACCCTGATGAAAACAGGAAGCTAAGCCCAAGAGGCCAAAAGCAATGCCTCTAAGCCATCAAATATGCCTTCAGTCCAGCCCCCACATTCAGGAGGAAATAATTGTGCAGAAGGAGCTGAACTTTATCAAAAGCTTTTTCTGCATCTATTGATATAATTATATGATTTTATTTTTACTTTTAGTATTCATGTAATCAATTATGTTAATAGTTTTCCTTATGTTAAACCATCCCTACATTCCTATTATAAATCCCACTTGATGATAATGTATAATCTTTGTAATATATTGCTGATAATCTTTTAGCTGGTATTTTATTTAGGAATTTTGCATACATATTCATTAATGAAATTGGTCTATAATTTTCTTTTTTTGTTTTTACTCTTCCTGGTTTAGGTATCAGTATCATATTTGTTTCATAAAAGGAGTTTGTAGAAACACTTCTTTACTTATTATTCCAAACAATTTATCTAATTAGTCAATCTTCAAATGTTGATAGAACTCATGCGTTATATGCAGTGATAGAAGTCACTATCTAGTCCTGGGGCTTTTCCCCTAAAAAGCTCATTTATGATCTGCTCAACTTCTTTTTCTAAAATAGGTCTATGTAAATACTCTATTTCCTCTTTTGCTAAATTAGGCAATTTGTATTTTTAAATATGTTTCCATTTAGTTCAAACTGTTAAATTAAACTGGGCATGGACCAATATCTCATACCATTTACCAAGATAAGGTAAATATATGGATACATGACCTGGATATAGAGATTTTACAAGAAAATTAGAAGAACATGTAAAATATTATATATCAGACTTATGGATAAGCAAATAATTTATGAATAAATAAGAGAGCAAAGTTAGGTGTGACATGAATAATTTCAATTACATTAAATTAAAAAGGGGTTATATAAATAAAACAAATATAGCCAAGATGAGAAAGAAAGAAAATTGGGGGGGGGATTTATAGACAGTTTATCAGATAAAGGTCTCATATCTAAAACATATAAAGAATTTTGTCAAATCTATAAGAATATGAATCACTCCCCAATTGATAAATGGTCAAAGGATATGAATGGGCAGTTTTCCAATAAAGAAATCAAAACAATTTATAGTCATATGAAAAAATGTTCTAAATCCTTATTGATTAGAGAAATGCAGATTAAAACTAGCTTGAGATATCATCTTATACCTACCAGATTGGCAAAAATGATAGAAAGGGAAAGTGACAAATATTGGAAAGGGTGTGGAAAAACTGGGACATTAATTTGTTGTTGGTGGAATTGTGAACTGATCTAACCATGGTGGAGAGCAATCTGGAATTATGCCCAAAGAGTCATTAAACTACCCATACCCTTTGACCCAGTGATACCACTACTTGGTTTATTTCCAAAGATAATTAGGGAGAAAAAAGAATCTATATGTTCTAAAATCTTTGTAGCAGCTATCTTTGTGGTAGCAAGGAAATGGAAATTGCAGGGATGCCCATCCATTGGGGAATGGCTGAACAAGTTGCAGTATATGATTTTGATGGAATACTAGCTCAAATGATTTTAGAAAAACATGGAAAGACTTCCATGAAATAACGAGTGAAATGGGCAGAAACAAGAGAATATTATATACAGTAACAGCAATACTGTTTTAAGAATTACTTTGAGCAAATAAGTTATTTTCTCCATTATAAATGCAAAAATTAACTATAAAAGGCATATGAAGAAAGATGTTATTTGCATTCAAATAACTGATAAATAGTTTATACAGAATAATTTTACATACATATGTGTATATATGTGTGTCTATATATATATATATATATACATTTGTGTCTAATGGTAGCTGTCTCTAGGGTGGGGGAGGGAAGAAAAAAGAAACATTATAATTTTGTTGTATATTTGAAAGGAATAGCAAGTTGTACACAGTATCTTTGCAGTTTCATGTGCAATCATCTTTTTTTAGTATGCTCTGTTATGGAAATCCTTGTTTTATACCATAAATTGAAAATAAAATTTTTAAAAAAATTTAAGGAGCTGGCCTACCTTCCTTACCACTACCACCGCCAACTGCTGACAAACTGCCATCAACCAGCAGATGGATATGGGAGTCCTAGAAGTGGCAGCACCCACATCAGTCTTGCTTCCAGCACAGACTACATGACCTCCAAGGAAGGGACTCTTATGGAGAAGGGGCCAGCTATCCCTACCAACTGCCACACACAAGCAGTCCAGCCTACAGAAGCAGCAAGGAACCCTAAGGGAATGACAGGAAGAAATGAGCTAGGCAGGTCAAATCATTTCCACACCTTGACCACCTTCTACCCTCAGTCCCTGATGGAAGCACCCCAGGATCATGAACCCAAGAACCTTGGCCAGGTCCCAACGCCATAATCCTGGGAAGCAAGCACTATAACCTGGCCACTGCTCCTGCAAGTCCTACAATCACAGATGGTGAAGACCAAGAAAAGAAATTTCTTGCTACCAAGGTGCTGAGGATACAAAGACAGAAACAAAATGATGCTCAATACAGCTTGTTCACAAGATGAATTGAGGAGAGAGAGAATAGTAACAATTGGTGGAGTCAAGAAGGGTTTTGTGGAGGAAGGGTTTCCTGAAATGAGAATTCATTTTTTAATTTGACAAGAATTTATTAAGGACCTAATAATTGCTATGCACTGTGCTCTCAGGGAACTTGAATTCTACTAGGGAGGAAAATATATGAAATATATGCACGGTAGATATGTAACCATTTTGGCAGGTAAGTACAAGCAGTTAATGGATGGAAAGAGTCAGAATAAATCTTATCTAAGGCTATGACAGTGGTCTATGTGAGAATTTATAAGGGCCTAAAGGAAGATGAAAGAAGAAAAGCATCTAGGCAAGAAATGTTCTGGAGACAGAAACAAGAAGACTTGCAATTGAATGGATATGAGAGATGAAGAAGGGGGAAAGTTGTGAGTGACTTGAGACTGTAACCCTAGACATACTATAAGAGGACACTGGTGCCTTCAAAAGATATAGAAAAGTTAGGAAGAGGAGAGAGTTGGAAGGGAAAGTCCAATGTTTTCAAATTGTTGACAGTCCTATAAGACATTGAGTTTATAATGTCCAATAGGCAGGCAGTGATGCAGGACTAGAGTGTAAAAGACTAGGTCTAGATAGATGGATACATAGATACATAGATATAATATGGGAGTTGTCTTATAAACATAATACTTCAACCCATGGGATCTGATATGATCAACAAAAGAGAAAGATGAACAAAAGAGAGCCTTGGAAATGAGAATATGTATGGTTAGGGGTCGAGATGCTGAAAATAATCTAAGGAGAAGAAGAAGGAACAGTCAGACAAGTAAGAGGAGAACCAAAAGAGATAACTATGTCAAGAAAACTTACACGTCAGAGGGTATCTAAGATGAGTTAATAGTATTAAGTGTGGCACTAAGGTCAAAACTTGAGAAAAAGGTTTGGCAAGTCATTAGTAACTTTGGAGAGCAATTTCAGTTCAGTGATGTGGTTGGAAGTTAGATTTTAAGAAGCTGAGAAGTAAGTCAGAGGACAGGAAATGGAGACAATGACTTGAGAAGATTTTTCCTGGGAATTTGGCTTTAAAAGGTAGGAGATATATAAGATGATGCCTTAGAGATCAATTTTTTTTAAGGATGAATAGACTCTGAAGTGTTTGTGGACTGCAAGAAAAGAACCAATAAATAGGGGTAAACTAAAAATTTGAAGGGGAAGAGAATGACTTCACAGGCAATTTGTCAGAGATGATGGAAGAGGATGAGATCAATGCACAAGTAAAGGGGCTGACCTTGATAAGAAAGTATCACAACTCAAGACAAATATAAAGTTTGGCTTTGGTTCCAAATTACTAAAGTTAAAACATATAGCCTTCTCTTCTGATAACTTCCAGGTTGAATCCTTGGATCCCTCAGAGTTTAGCAAACTGGAAAGAAAGAAACAGAGTTCTACTTGAAAAGAGGGGTTTGCCTGGAGCAGGGAAAAAATTGTAAAGTTACATTGTATAATGCACGTGTATAATGTTTCTTGACTTTATCATGATTTTACTAATTCAATTAAACATCTTGTTTAACTATAAACTTGAGAGATTAGTGAATATTAATAGCTAAGATAGATGATTAATAGACAACATTTGTTAAGCATTTACTATGAGCCAATCTCTGTGTTAAGCACTAAGGACAGAAGTATAGACAGGCAAGGTAGTCCCTGCCCTCAAGTAACTTAGATTCTAATGAAGGAAAACGTCCCACAAAGAGGATCTAGAGTAGTAGTGGAGAGGGCAGTAAAGTAAATGCCCATGAGCATAGTGTAGAGATGGCCCTAAAGTAAAGAGGACATCTGGTTTCAGGAATAAAAGGCAAAAGTTCATATATATGGGCTGGGAGACACAGGAACTATGAGAGGAACCTGTCACTGGGTGAGTATGAAATGAGCCAAAGATTTATAAGTGGTGCTAAATATATAGCCTGGGGTGTAATAATATGACCTACAAATTATCTTGAGTCAAGGGTGTGTTCTTCTAGGGTATTTTCAAAATGGGCAGCAGCCTAGAATATCTCTGATTGTTTCACCACTTGGCATTCACTAATCATCACAGATCAGGGGGAGGGGAGATGAATACACAAAGCCCTTTAATATGGAATTTCAGCATATATGGGGTGGGGGGAGGGAGAGCAGAGAGATCAGTTTTCCATGAAGATTATTGGGATTTTTCACCAAAAACATTTGCATCCAACCAAAACAGAAGGAATTGTCAACATATCCCCAAGTTCTTCAAGGCCCTAGAAGCTTACAAGGAGGATTCGTTATTCCATTCAAATCAAGGCATCATTTCAATTCACTTGAAACCTAGGCATGTTCCTTCTGCTTAAAGATAAAAACCTGAAGAAAAACTTGAGTGCTTCATTCAAACAAGATGTATGCCTGAGTAGGAGTGGAAGTCCCAAAAAACTGTGGGTGACAGTTTTGTCCATTTATATAAACTCAACAACAATCACTCAACCTTCAGATTTCCAGTGGAGGGTGTAGGCTGGAAAACAATATTACCTATTTGTTCATTACTAAAACATTCACTATGTTTATTACATGCAAGGCATTGTGCTAGGTAGACACTGCATTGAGCTACGAAGTCAAAAACAGTATCTGCCCTTAGTAAGAGTACAATCTACTAGGAAGAAACAAAATGCATGCAAAAAAGTAAATACAAAATTTATACAAAGTCATTTCAGAGTTAAGGCCCAACAACTTAGGATATTGGAGAAGGAAATGGAAAACCACTCCAGTATCTTTGCCAAGAAAACACCAAATGGGATCCCAAAGAGTTGGACTTGACTGAAATGACTGAATAATAACAACAAACAGGAAATCAGAATAAGCCTCATGAAGAAGGTGGCACTTGAGAGGAACCTTGATGAAAGTAAGAAGATATGTATTCTAAGCATAAGGAGTATCCTATATGAAAGCACAGAAACCAAAGTAAATAAATGTGTATATAAATAAAACAATGCTAACTCTCTTTTCTTCTACCCTTTTCTTCCTTACAAGGACCCATAGTTTTTATGATGCCCCACTCTGAATTCATGAAAGAAAAAAAGCAACTAATAACATCATTTATACTAAAGTATTGGGAAATAAACGTTTCGCCTCTCCCCAGAAGGTTTGCATTCCAATCTAAAGCAATAGATCAGTAATAACAAAAAGTTTCTTCAAGACAGAGAATTGTCTAACATGGCTAGAGGATTGAGAATAGTAATGGGTTAAGGCTGGAAAAGTAAGGTGGTGACAAGCTGACAGTATCTTATATAGAAAACCATGGAATTTGGAGATTATTTTGTAGACCATGGAAAGCCAAAAGACAGATCTGAGTAGTCATACCCAGAGCTATGCCTAAGAAAAATTATCAAGCAGTGATATGCAAGATAAGTTCTGAAAAAGTATAGGTAGGATCACCTCTCAAGAAACCATTGCAACGATCAAAGCATGTGGCAATGAGGATCTATTTACTAGACTGGTAAGGGCAGAAAATAGAAGAGAAAATAGAAGCAAGAGAGGTTGTGTTGTAGAAGTATTGTTTTTCATTCTTCACTCTTGAAGAGGACCAATGACATCATGAGGGTGATGGCTTGACTTGTGTGTGAATTGGATGTGAGTCAGAGCTATGCAAAGTCATCAGTCTTATTCTCTCCTCCAGAGTCATTGAAGTCCAGTGACAAGACTGTCAATGGCTTCACTGTACAAGCAGAAATTATAAGACTCAGTAAATAATTGGGTATGTGAGAAGAGGGAAAGGGAAAGGCAAAGATACAATGATCCTGTTTTGAACATAGGAGACAGTTGAATGGTGAGCTACTGAGAGAAATAATTAAGTCTTTTCTCTAAAAGCCTCCTCTCTCCTTAACTTTCATGGTTTTGTCAAGGGTATCACCATCCTCCCAGTCTCTCAGGCTTCCAACCTGGGCATCATCTTTGATTCCACAACCTCTCACCTCCCCCAAATCCAATCTATTGCCAAGACCTATTGATTTTACCTTCAAAACATCTCTCCTTTACATCCCCTTCTCTCCTCTAACATTGGCACCACCCTGATGCAAGCCCTCCTCACTTCACATCTGGACTGTTGTAATAGTCTGCTGGTTGGTCTCCATGTCTCGTCTCACTCCATTCTAGTCCATCACCCACTCAGTTGTCAAACTGACCTCCCTAAAGTGAGAGTGCCCATGTTACCCACTCCCTCCATTCTACAAATTCCTGTGACTCCCCATAACTTCCAAGATCAAACATAAAATCTTCTGTTTAGCATTCAAAGCCCTTACCTTCCCAGTCTTCTCACACCTTACTGACCTCCACATATTCTGTCCTGTTATCCAGTGACATTGACCTCCTTGGTGTTACTCTCACAAGACAGTTGTCTCTTGTCTTGACATTTTCACTGGCTATCCCCCATGCCTAGAAATCTCTCCCTCCTCATCTCTGCCTAACCTGGCTAATTTCAAGTTCAAGATAAAATCTCATCTTCCACGGGGAGACTTTTCTAGTCTCCAAAATGTTCTGGTCTGAAATGCTAGTACCTTCCTTCTGTTAATTATCTCCAGTTTATCCTGATTATATCTTGCCTGTACATAGTTTGTATGTTCTCTCCCCCATTAAACTGCATACACCTCAAGAGTAAGAACCATTTTTTGCCTTTGTATTCCCTGAGCACAGTACCTGGCACCTTGCAAGCATTTAAGAAATATTTTTTGACTAACTGAAATCAGAAGGAGATGTAGGTCTAGGGGGGAAAGAAAATAAGGTCAGCTTTGCAAATCATAGAGAATAGAGATCAAAGGAACTGATACAAAATATTTGAAGGTAGAAATAATGCTAACTTTATGCTTTATTTCTCTGCTTTTCATATATCTATGAAAATTCCATCCTCGTTGCCCAAGAGATCCAAGGTTTATATTGCCATCTCTCCTTGTTACCCTTCTTCAAAATTAATTTTAGTTTTTAATTTCTTGTGGTCCTCAGAAAAGTTTAAACAATATGTCATGAAGAAAATGAAAATAATAGAATTAGAATTTAACCACATTGCTACACTGAGATTTTTTTTTTCTAAATCTAATAAATTGACTTTTTTTTACATGCTAAATGAGTCACTGGAGAGACCTCATGCAGTCCACTGACTAAAGAAAGAAATATAGAGCCTGGCAAATACAGTTAATTGAAAATTTTATAGAACACTGAGAGAGTTCAGAGAAAGTGCACATCTAATTTTTTACTGCCCATGTTTAATGAAAATCCACCTCTTACTGCTGGATAGTAGGAGTCAGAAGTGGGGACCAGTGTTGGAGAAAACAATATTTATTGTTTCCATTTAGTAACTGATCCAAACTCCTGAATTTCCTAGCTCTGGATTATGATCATAGCCTGGACCACGTCTAAAATGAAGTGTGTGGAAAGAGAAGATGCCCTCAGAGTTCACCTACTTGGTTAGTCAGGAAATGGTGATCAACTGAACTAATCAAATTTCAATTGCCTATAAAATTTCACTGTAATAGAATGTGACACATTAAAGTCAACCCTACCTCAAATTGAGAAACAGGCAAATTTGGGGAGTCCCCATCTCTCCCTACCCTTCATCCTTACTTTATGCCTTTCCCTTCAACTGGATAATGCCTTCTTCTCTGTTCTCCCCTAGGTACCCAGAATTTTTATGATCTCTGCCCCACAATGCTATCAAAAGAGCCTACTTTCAGGAGAGGATATGAAATTCACTCTCACTAAGGCATAAAAATGATGTTAATAATTTAATGTCTACCTCTCTCAGGGGACTGTATTTTCTGTGATAAATACTCAATTCAATTAATCAATCAGCAAACATCCCCCTCCCACTTCAGGGACCCTGTCCCTGAGACCCCATACTCTTAAAATTAAGCTTTGGCCTTATCTTTTTCCCCCACTTAATAGTATTTTTTTCTAATTACATGTAAAGATAATTTTCAATATTCATTTTATAAGATTTTGAGTCCTAAGTTTTTCTCCTTTCCTAAGACAGCAAGCAATGCTATATAGTTCATACATGTACAATCATGTTAAACATATTTCCACATTAGTCATGTTGTGAAAGAAGAATCAGAGCACAAGGGAAAACCCACGAGAAAGAAAAAACAAACAAAAAGTGAAAATAGTATGCTTCAGTCTGCATTCAGACTCCATAGTTCTTTCTCTGAATGTGGATAGCATTTTCCATCATGACTCTTTTGGCATTGTCTTGGATCACTGTATTGCTGAGAAGAGCTAAGTCTAACATAGTTGATCACCATGCAATGTTACTGTTACCATATATAATGTTTTCCTGGTTCTGCTCACTTTACTCAGCATCAGTTCATGTAAATCTTTCCAGATTTTTCTGAAATCTGCCTGCTCAACATTTCTTATAGCACAATAGTATTCCATTACAATCATATACCACAACTTGTTCAGTCATTCCCAATTGATGAGCACCCCCTCAATTTCCAATTCTTGGCCATCACAAAAAGATCTGCTATAAATATTTTTGTACATATGGGTCCTTTTCCCTTTTATGATCTCTTTGGGATACAGACCTAGGAGTAATATTGCTGGATCAAAGGTTATGCATAGTTTGACTGCTCTTTGGACATGGTTCCAAATTGCTCTCCAGAATGGTTAGATCAGTTCACAACTCCACCAACAATGCAGTAGTGTTCTAATTTTCCCACATCTTCTCCAACATTTATCATCTTCCTTTTCTGTCATGTTAACCAATCAGATAAATGTGATGTGGTACCTCAGAGTTGTTTTAATTTGCATTTCTCTAATCAATAGTAATTTTGAGAATTTTTTCATATGACTATAGATAGCTTTAATTTCTTCATCTGAAAACTGCCTGTTCATATCCTTTGACCATTTATCAACTGGACAATGACTTGTATTCTTATGAATTTGACTCAGTTCTCTATATATTTGAAAAATGAGACCTTTATCAGAAATGCAAGTTGTAAAAATTGTGTCCTAGGTTTCTGCTTTCCTTCTAATCTTGGTTGCTTTGGTTTTGTTTGTGTAAAAATGTTTTAATTTAATGTAATCAAAATTATCCATTTTGCATTATAAAATATTCTCTGTCTCTTGTTTGGTCATAAATTCTTCCTTTCTCTATAGGACTGACAGGTAAACTATTCCTTGTTCTCCTAATTTACTTATATATTTACTTATTATTGTATAATCCTTTATGTCTAAATCACGTACCCATTTTGATCTTATCTTGGTACACTGTGAGCTGTTGGTCTCTGCCTAGTTTCTGCCATACTCTTTTCCAGTTTTCCCAGCAGTTTTTGTCAAATAGTGAGTTCTTATTGCAAAAGCTAGGGTCTTTGGGTTTTTCAAACAGTAGATTACTGGAGTCATTTATTACTTTGTCTTATGTACCTAACCTATTCCACTGATCCACTATTTCTTAGCCACTAACAAATAATTTTGATGACTGCCACTTTATTATGTAGTTTTAGATTTAGTACAGCTAAGCCACCTTCCTTTGATTTTTTTTCATTAATTCCCTTGATATTCTTGACCTTTTGTTCTTCCAGATGAATTTTGTTATTATTGTTTCCAGCTCTATAAAATAATTTTGGTAGTTTAATTGGTATTGCACTGAATAAGTAAATTAATACAGGTAGAATTGTCTTTTTTTTGTATTATCTTAGTCTATATGAGGTACTGATGTGAACGAGCAACTGATACTTTTTCAATTGTTTAGATCTGACTTTATTTGTGTGAAAAGTGCTTTGTAACTGTGTTCATAAAATTCCTGGGTTTTGCTTATCAGGTAGCCTCTCAAATATTTTATATTGTCTACAGTTATTTTAAATGGAATTTTTCTATCTCTTGCTTCTGGTCTTTGTTGGTAATATAGAGAAAAGCTGATTATTTTAGTGGGTTTATTTTATATCCTGCAACTTTGCCAAAGTTGTTCATTGTTTCAAGTAGCTTTTTTCTTTGATTCTCTAAGTATACCATCATATCATCTGCAAAGAGTGATAGTGTTGTTTCCTCATTGCTTCTCTTATTGCTAAAGCTAACTTTCTAGTACAACACTGAATAATACTATTGATAATGGGAATTCTTGTTTCACCCCTGATCTTATTGAGAAAGCTTCTAGCTTATCCTCATTACATATAATGTTTGCTGGTGGTTTTAGATAGTAGATATTCCTTGTCATTTTAAGGAAAACTCCATTTATTCCTATGTTCTCTAGTATTTTTAATGGGAAAAGGTGCTTTATTTTGTCAAAAGCCTTTTCTGAATCTATTGAGATGATCATATGATTTCTGTTAGTTTTGTTATTGATATGATAAATTATGCTGAATGTTCTCCTAATACTTAACCAGCCCTGTATTCCTGGTACAAATCCCACCTGCCATAGTATATTGTCCTCATGATAAATTGCTGTAAATATCTTTGCCACTATTTAAAATTTTTGCATCAGTATTCATTAGGGAAATTGGTCTATAATTTTTGTTCTCTATTTTGTCTTTTCTTGTTTTATGTAGCAGCATCATATCTGTATCATAAAAGGAATTTGGTAGGACTCCTACTATTTTCCAAAATAGGTTACATAGTATTGGAATTAATTGCTCTTTAAATATTTGGTAGAATTCACTCATAAATCCAACTAGGCCTAGGGATGTTTTTCTTATGGAGTTCATTGAAGGCTTGTTCAATTTATTTTTCTGAAATGAGATTATTTAAGTATTTTGTTTCTTCTTTTAATCTGGGTAATTTATATTTTTTGAAATATTCATCCATTTCACTTAGATTTCCAGGTTTATTGGCAGACAGTTGGGCAAAATAACTCTTAATCATTGCTTTAATTTCCTCTTGATTGGTGGTGAATTCACTCTTTTCATTTTTGATACTCAAAATTTTATTTTCTTCTTTCCTTTTTTAAATCAAATTAACCAAAAGTTTGTCTATTTTATTGATTTTGTTATAAAACTAGCTCTTAGTTTGATGTATTAGTTCAATAGTTTTATTTTCAATTTTATTAATCTCGCCTTTGATTTTCAGAATTTTTAATGTTATTTAATTGGGGATTTTTAATTTGTTTTTTCTAGCTCTTTTAGTTGAATGTCCAAATGTTTTTCTCTATTTTATTCATGTAAGCATTTAGAGATATAAAATTTCCCCTAAGAACTGCTTTGGCTGCATCCCATAAGTGTTGGTATGTTGTCTCATTATTGTCTTCTTCAATGAAATTATTGATTGTTTCTATGATTTGTTATTCAATCCTCTCACTCTTTAGGATTAGATTATTTAGTTTCTGATTAATTTTAGTCTATCTTTCCATCTCCTTTATTACATGTAATTTTTACAGCTTCATGATCTGAAAGGCATGCATTTAATATTTCTACCTTTCTACTTCTTATTGTGAGATTTTTATGACTTAATACAGGGTCAATTTTTCTGTAGGCACTATATACCACTGAGAAAAAGATATGTTCCTTTCTATTCCCATTCAATTTTCTCCACAGGTCTATAATATTTAACTTTTTTAAAAATTCTATTCACCTCCCTAACTTCTTTCTTGTTTATTTTGTGGTTAGATTTATCTAGTTCTGAGAAGTGGAGGTTGAGCCCCCCACTAGTAGAGTTTTTCTGTCTATTCTTTCCTGCAATCACTTAACTTCTCTAAGAATTTGGGTGCTATATCACTTGGTGCATGTATGTTTAGTATTGCTTCATTATCTATGGTACCTTTTAACAAGATGTAGTTTCTCTCCTTATCTCTTTTAATTAGATTTATTTTTGCTTTGTTTGAAATCAGGATTTTAACCCCCACTTTTACTTCAGCTGAAGTATAATATATTCTGCTCCAGCCTTTTAACTTTACTTTGTGTGTATCTCTCTGCTTCAAATGTGTTTCTTGTAAATATGTAAACAACATATAGGATTCTGGTTTTTAATCCACTATGCTATCTGCTTCCATTTTACGAAAGAGTTCATTCCATTCACACTCATAATAAACTGTATATTTCCCTCCATCCTATTTTCACCCCAGTCTATACTTTTTTCTCTCCTTTCACACTGTCCTACCTCACCAGTGTTTTGCTTCTGACTGCTACCTCCCTCAATCTGCCCTCCCTTCCATTAGCCCCCCACACCTTTTCTTTCTTCTTTCCCCTCTTACTTCCCTATAGGGTAAGATAAATTTTAAAACCCATTGAAGGTGTATCTTATTCCCTCTTTGAGCCAAATCCAATGACAATGAGGTTCAAATAATGCTAACTCTTGCGCCCACTTCTTTCCCTCTATTGTGATAGGTCTTTTGTACCTCTTCATGTGATGTAATTTAACCTATTCTGCCTCCCTCTTTCCTCTTCTAGCAATACCATCCTTTTTTTCATCCCGTAATCTTTTTATATCATCATATCAAAGTAAGATTATACTTATACCCTCTGTCTATGTCTATTCCTTCTAACTGCCCTAACAGAGTTAACAGTTCTCAAGAGTTCCAAGTATCATCTTCCCATGTAGGGATATAAGCAGTTTAACCTTATTGAATATTTTTTCTTTCCTGTTATCTTTTTACACTTCTCTTGAGTCTTGTATTTGTAGATCAATTTTTCTGTTCAGCTCTGGTCTTTTTCTCATTGAATATCCATCTTTTCCCCTGAAAGATTATGCCCAATTTTACTGGGTAGTTTATTCTTGATTGTAGTCCAACCTCCTTTGCCTTCTGGAATATCATATTCCTAGCTCTCTGATCCTTTAATGTAGAAGCTGTTAAGTCCTATGTAATCCTAACAGTGTCCCCTTGATAGTTGAATTGTTTCTGACTTCTTGCAGTATTTTCTCCTTGACTTGATAATTCTAGAATTTGGCTACAATATTCCTTAGAGTTTTCATTTTAGGATCTCTTTCAGGAGGTAATCAGAAGATTGTTTCAATGACTATTTTACCCTCTGGTTCTAGAATATGAGGGTAATTTCCCTTGTTAACTTCTTGAAAGATATTTTCCAGGCTCTATTTCTGATCATGGTTTTTAGGTAGTCCAATAATTCTTAAATTATCTTTCCTGGATCTATTTTCCAGGCAGTTGTTTTTCAAATGAAGTACTTTACATTTTCTTCTATTTTCCCTTTTTTTGAATTTGTCTGATTGATTCTTCATGTCTCATAAAGTCATTAGTTTCTACTTGCCCAATTCTAATTTTTAAGGAATTATTTTCTTCAGTTAGCTTTGGTACCTCATTTTCCAGGAAAGCATTTTGAAAAGACCTGACTGTTGATGGTTACAGCACTAAGCAGTCTCCTGCATAAAAATCTATGGATAAGACTTTTTGGAAGTTTCTCTCTTGAGGTGCCATTTAGCATCTTAACAAAATGTATGTTTTATTATTTTTAACATTTAATAATTAATTGTACTACTACTGCCAGAAAAATTGCATTAAACATTATTACAAATAGTCATTTAATTTTCTTTCGGTTCATTTCTGCACA
Organism: Vombatus ursinus; assembly: GCF_900497805.2. NCBI lineage: Eukaryota > Metazoa > Chordata > Mammalia > Diprotodontia > Vombatidae > Vombatus > Vombatus ursinus. The sequence continues at coordinate 30,328,496 of NW_020954590.1, read as the reverse complement.
GTTTTTTCTTTACCAGAGAAGGTCACTGGGAAAGAATAGTTAAACAATAGTATTTGTTTTCTGAACAAATAAAGAATGAGCAAGCCTCAAACATAGTAAAAGTTTCAGCCAAAGACTGCTTAAGTAAAGAATATGGAAATGTTGTTCCTTCACTCCAATTCCTGTATGGACCATAAGAAAGACATGTCTCTCTTGCTGATGAGTCTGCCTCTAGCTGTCAACAATTTATCCTTCTTAAATTTACTTTAAATTATGTTGTCTGAACTTTTAATTTACTTTTTTGTGTACATGTTCTAACTCCCCTTCTACTCCACCCGGTAGAATGTAAGCTCTGTGAGGGCCAGGATTGTTTCATTTTTTTGTTTTTAAATTCCCAGTATCAAGGATAATGCCTCACTTAAGAAATGCTAGTTAAGTTGAATTGTATCTCCACCCCAACTTCACACAGCAGTTTGATTGCCAATATTGTATATGCTATGGACATATATTTGTAGATATATAGATATGAGTATATATTATATAGAGTATGTATACAGTGTGTGTGTGTATAATGCATGAGTAACAAGTCATTTATGACTTATACTGTAATATGTCACTTATCAGTCTTTCATAGTTATTTCTTATGCACATGTATATCATTTATCCCACATACATTATTTGTATGTTACATGTTATACTGTGCTATATATATGGTATATGTGCATAGGCATACTATATAGTATACTACCTAGTACATAGTACATTGAAACATTTAAATATTTTCTATTTCAGTTATTTGTGTTTGCATGTTATCACCCTACTTTAAACTACTAGACTAGATTAGAAGTAAAGATATTATCTACTGTATACTCTATACTCTATTTTGCTGAACTATACAATATGCTATATACATACTTTGCTGTACTATATAATTATGCTATTATAATAAATACCATACTATATATTATGCCATATTATGTATTATGATAAAATATAAATAGTATTACACTATGCATTATGTTATAGGCTATACTATGTACTATAGTGAATAATATATAATAATATACTATGTAATTTTTATAATATACACATACTATACTAAATTACGTATTATACTATGTATTCTACTGTATAATATACTTAACTATATACTTTATAATTCTATAATATACTATGCTATGTTGTATAACATATTATGCTATATACTATACTGTGTACTAAGCTACATCCTATATTATATACTTTACCATACATAGTACTATTATGCTATAATATACTATATTAAAATTTTAGAATACTATATAATATGGTATACATGATAATATGTACTATACAATACCCTATACTATACTCTGTATTATATACTATACTATATGCCAAACTATAAATTACATACCATACTATATACTATAAAATATTATATCATATAAGATACTATACTGTATAAAATACAAATTACTCTCTAATACTATGTCATATACTATATATTATACTAGCAACTATGTGATATACTATAGTATAAAATATTATATATAACATACTATACTGTTCTATAACATAGTCTATCTGCCATACACTATACTATAAACTATATTATATGACATACTATACTATATGTTACACCATATAAGATATGATACAATAGAATATACCATATTATACTATATATCATACAATATAGTACATTACACTATTCATCACACTACATACTATACCACTCATTATATTTTATATTGTATAGTATAGTATGCATATATTATTTATAATGTATAGTATATAGAATAGAGACTAGCATCATATATAATATAGTAAATAATTTAATGTATACTGTATATAGAAACATAGAAATATGTTAACCACAAATTGGTAATTTATCTCATGTATGATATGTCAATTATCATTAGTGCAGTTCAAGTCTCATCAAAACTTTGGATCAATAGCTAATGCAATTCAGTAAGCATTTATTAGGCACATATTATGTGTGAGACAATCTAAAGACCTAAAGTCCAAAATAAAACCAGCCCCTGCCCTCAAGAAGCCTATATTCAGCTGGGTTAATCTATAAATGCTTTTTGAATTGACTCGACTTATATAACAGGTAAATAGTTAAGTAAAATATAAGGTAAAAAGGAAGAGGACAAAGGAGAGATCAGATGAAGTCCTCCAGGAAAATTTAAGAAGGGAGAGAGAATTAACTACTGACAGTTTCTGATTGAGGGGAATGAGATAATGTTTCATGGAAATGGCATCCGATCTGGATCATATAGAAAATAAACCTGATGTAATAGGCATATGCTGGATCTGGGTTTGACTCCAGCATCAGTCTCTCTTTGTGTTGTGTGATCATGGGCAGAAATGTAAATGCTCAGATCTTTAATTTCCTCACCTATAAAATGAGAGAACCGATATCTGTACAGCATTGTGAGGAAAGAATTTTGAATATATTAAGTTGAAATAACAAATAATTTTGATTGAGTTCTAAACAGCAAATAAAAATAACAGCTAACATTCGCATGAGAACTTCAACTATGTCATCTCATTTGCTACTGACAATAACCCTGTGGAGTAAATACTATAGGTAATATGATCCCCATATTATAGATGAAGAAAATGATGCTCATGGAGGTAAAGTAACTTGCCCATGATATGACAACTAAGTCTGAGAAGTGGAGCTGGAGAAGGCAAAGTATTCCAGGCATGCTCTGAGGTGAGATATTGAATATACAATTTGGAAATACCTACTATCCTACTTCCGAATGTAAAATGTGTGAAGAGGAACGATGTGAAATAAGGCTTCAAAAGCAGGTTGGGAGCAGATAGTGGAAGGTCATAAAAGCAAGGATAAGGTGTTTTATTTCGTTTTTGTTTTTATTTAATCTCTATTGCTTTGAGAAAGTAGGGAACCACTGAAGGAGACTGACATGATCAAACCCATTCAGTGAGTAAAAATTGACAAGGCCACACCTATACCTTAGAAAGATTATTTTGGCAGTTATGTGAAGGATAGATGGATAACAAGAAAAGGAGGTGACAACAAATTATGTGGAAAGAGAAAGGAATAATCAGTGTTCTGTCGATATCCACACAATGCCTTGACATCTAGAGGACAGCGCCTAGTGTATTGAATGGACCCATTTTGAAGGATTTACATGAGGACATGGACAAAATTCACAAAGGATAAGAATGCATGGATTTCTTACTTTCTGCACCATTGGAGGGAGTGATCATCTCAAAGAAATCTCAGATCCATTGAGGTACCAGAGAAATGAATAAATTGGAAAAGGGAGAAACAGGAAACAAGGAGATCAAATAAATACTTATAATAGTCTGAGGTGATTGTGATATGAACTAGGGTGGTGGCCATATTAATGAGGAGAAGGGGACAAATATAAGACATACTGTGGAGGTAGAAGCAATAAGACTTGGAACTGGCTTTATTATGCAGTAAGGGAGAGAGAATAGTCAAAAGTGACTCCAAGGTTACTAATCTGGTTGTCTGGGAGAAAGTGGTACTGTTCACATAAACTAGGAAGTTGAGAAGAGAGACAATTTGGTGTGGGGGAGGTGGGAGGGTTGGGGGGGAAGAGGAGGCTGGTGATGACAAGTTCTGTCTTGCAGTTAGAACTTCAGGTGCCCAAGGAAAATACATCTGGAAGTACACAACATTGTAGCTGTAGATGCAGTCATGAACTCGGGAGAAATATTAAGGTTTGATAAGTAGATTTCTGAGTCACACGGTTAGAAAAGATAAATGAATTTAGAATCACAGAATCTCAGAATTGGCAGAGAGTTCAAAAGTTATCCTGTTAGTTCATACTTAAACAAGTTCTACCTCCAAAATATACCTCAAACAAGCAAAAAAAATTGTTAAGGACTTTGCTGCTGACAGGGAAGGTCAGACTAGGGGACAGGTGCAGAGTTAGGGAGGTTTACATAGTCTCATAGAAATGCCATCCTTGGTCTTAGTGTATATAGTATAACATGTAATTTAGTACAGTATATAATATAACATTATATAAACTATATCCATCTCATCCTCTGCCATCCCCATCTCCTTTTGCCTTCAATCTTTCTCAACATCAGGGTCTTTTCCAATGAGTCCCAATTTCTCATTATGTGGTCAAAGTATTTAAGTTTCAGCTTCAGTATTTTGACCCTCCAGTAAATAGCCTGAATTAATTTCTTTAAGTATTGACTGATTTGATCTCCTTGCTGTGAAAGGAATTCTCAACATTCTTCTTTTGCACTACAATTCAAAAGCATCAATTTTTTGGTGCTCAGCTTTCCTTATAGTTCAGCTTTTACAGTCATACATTATTACTGGGAAAAAAAAACATACCTTTGTTGAAAAAGTGATGTCACTTTTTAGTATGCTGTCCAGATTTGCCATAGCTTACCTTCCAAGAGCAAGTGTCTTTCAAATGTCATGGCTATGGTCACCATCTGCAGTAATCTTTGAGCCCAAGAATGTAAAATCTGACACTGCTTCCATTTTTCCTTCCTCTGTTTGCCATCAAGAGATGGGACCAGTTAGGAAGATCTTGGATTTTTGTTTTTATGTTAAACTTCAAGCCAGCTTTTATACTCTCCTCTTTTACCCTCATCAAAAGTCTTCTTAATTCCTCTTCATTTTCTACCATCATAATGGTATCATCTGCGTATCTGAGATTCTTGATATTCTTCCCAGCAAACTTAATTCCAGGTGTTGATTCATCAGCCTGTATTCTGCATATAAGTTAAATAAATAAGGTGACAATATACAGCCTTTCGTACTCCTTTTCCAATCTTAAACCAATCAGTTGTTGTAATTTCATTCTAACTTTGACTTCTTGGCCCACATACAGATTCCTGAGGAAACAAGTAAGATGATGCGATACTCCCATCTCGTTGAGGACTTACTTCCTTTCAGCTTCAGCCCAGCTGCTTCATTAGTACTGGCATTTGTACTTGTCCTCCACTCTTCCCCAGTAGTGTACTGGACACCTTCTGACCTAAGGGGTTCATCTTCCAATGTCATCTTTTTTATCATTTTAGTGCTGTCTATGGGGTTTTCTTGGCAAAGATTACTGCATGGCTTACCATTTCCTTCTCTAGTGGATTATATTTTGTCAGAACTTTCCACTATGACCTGTCCATTTTGTGTAACCTGGAACGACATAGGTCATAGCTTCATTGAGCTACACAGCCCCTCCACTACAACAAGGCAGTGATCCAGTGTGGGCATACTTTTTTTTCCTAAGAGCCCTATTATTAAACATTTACCAGCATACCCCTGTATTGCTCTATAAACTTCACTTGAGTTCAACAGTAGTGAAGGGAATTATCACCAAACCAGAAATCTGATGACTGTAGATAGATAATAGATAGATAGATAGACAGACAGGCAGATAGATAGATAGATGAATAAAGGCATATATGAGTAAATAGATGGATAGATACATAAATAAATGAATAAATAAATAAACAAGTGAGTGAAAGAATGAATTTTTCAAAACTGGCATTTCTATAGCAGTTTGAGATTTGCCAAGTGCTTTGCATCCATTATCTCATATGAGCCTCACAATACCCCCTGACAAAAGCCTAAGATTTAGATCCCGACATTCTTCATGCACTTAAAAATACAAAACCTAGATTTTTTTCTTCTAATACTTTCTCCCCTTCTATCCTACTCTGTCCCCATCCTTCTACTTCCTTCTGTTTTATGAATGAATGAAAAAGCATTAAGCACTTACTATGTGCCAAACACAGTGCTAAATGCTAGCAATAAAAATTCAAAAAGATAGTCCCTGTCATCAAAGAGCTTACTTTCTAATGGTGGAAAATAACATAAATTGGAGATATTGGGCAGGGTAGGAGTTTGAGTATGGGAAGTTGAAGGAATGTTGAGTTGAATCATAGGATAAACACATAGAACATGCTTTTCAAGAATAGTAGTGTTGAGCAAACTAATTGGGGGCTAAGAGCGGCCTGTCAACACAAGGTTCAGAATACCAAAGTCTTGTGCAAGGAAACACTGAGCTCACAACAAAACAGTAAAGTGATCTAGCTTTATTGAAAGGAGATGCATGATGAAGGGAAATCAGGTACAATACTAGAAACAGGTCAAACCTGCTGGTTCCCCAGGTGGAATTGGGCACTGTGCTGGGACCCCAAAGGAAATAGGGCACCCTTTCCTCCAAACCAGTAAAGTCTAGTTAATTTTATAGGGTTCTTACAGGGTCTAGCAAGCAATAGAAGAAGGAAAAAAGGAGTCTAGACATGGGAAGTAGTGCTGATTCATGCTAGCAGAAGTTGGGGGAAAACAGAAGATTCCTGGGTAATTAGAGAATAGTTGATATGCAAAATCCCAATAGCCAATAGAGTCTTTGAGCCATCACTGTTGGAATGATTCTGACGGAGTGACTCTGGGATTTGTATTTTGTTTTTTAGTTATCCCAGGACATGTTCATTTAGTGGTTTGGGGAGGCTACTGCTGTATTCCTTACAGGGAGGGTTACACCTGTGGTGGCATAGCAGGAAGATGGCCAGGTTACAAGTGGTCGAGTCTGGGGCACACTGGATATGGTGAACTCTCACCAATCGGGAACATATGGCCCCAGGGCAGAAGCCTGAGGTCCTATAAAGGCAAAAAGGGGAACAGCTGCAGAATCTGCAGCCATATTTTGATTTGACTCCCCTTGTGGCTTTCTTGCTTGCCTCCATTAATTCCTTATCCAGAAAGTTCCATGGGAGCATAACTGGAAATTATCTAAACAGAAGGAGAGATAATGAGTTAAATGTAACTTATTCTGGTGCACTGATACAAAGTGAACAAGTAGTAAAATGTGAAATATAAATAAATACAACAAATTTGCAAAGAATTTGTAAAAAACTTTTTGGGTTTCACAATTTTGTAGCACCCCTCCCAACATCTATCAATATAATTTCTCAGTCCTCCATTCCTTGATCTGTTCTCACTCTGGTTAGCGTAAAAAAAAAAAAATAAGCATTTGAAGCAAATATACTTTTTTTTCCACCAAGATTTTCCATCCCTGGCACACACCCTACCCCACCCACAAAAAGGAAATGAAAAGAAGCAGTGCATATTTAATTGCTTTTAGACCCCCTGGCTAGTTCCCATATGTCCTGACTTTATTTCTTTTACATAAAAGGCCCAGGAAACACTGTATGTTTCCTGGTGGGTTATTATAAAACTATTCTGTATATAATGTGGACATTCTATAAAAGCTTGTAATAATTTAGTTGTTCTACTACTGTTTCTCCCAAGGGCCCATGTCCATTTAAGAAAATGATTAATTCCCAAATTAGATAGAACTTTGAATCTGAAATAGTGTCGAATTTCACTTGATTATAGATCCATTAAAAGGAAAGTTGAATCAGCTACCTTCAAGAGAATTCCACACAGGTGTACCCCACTTTAAGAAACATAATATAGAAATGATTGTATTTTGAAGATAATCATTTTAGGAAGACAGAGTTCACTTTGCAAAGGGATTGACTGTAGAATTCCTTTAAGCAAAAAGCTATTCTAAGACATATGAAAATCAATTCTAGTTATAAGAATTTGATTTGCTAACAACTTTTTGTTTGTATGTTTTATTAAGTGTAGTAGACCTTCCTAGATATCGCTCATTACAAAAAAAATTAACATTAAAAATTACCTTAATATTTTATTAAGTAGGAAAAATTGGTTTATCTTTCCTGAAAATAATAAGAGCTCACATTTAAACAGTTCTTTAGGCTTTTCAAAGTGCTTTACAAATATCATTTTATCTTCACCACAACTCTAGGAGTAGGTGCTATTATTATCCCTGTTTTGTAGTTTAAGGAAACTCAGGCAAGCAGAGGTTAAGTGACTTCCCCAGCATCAAAGAGCTAGTACATGACTTGGGGAGAATCTGAACTCTAGTTAACCTGTCTCCAGGTCCAGTACTCTATCCACAACACTGCTTCTAAAATAGGCAAGATAATGCTAACTCCTTTCTCTATCCCTGCCAAGTTAATCTGACAATTCATCTACGATGTCTCTCAGTGTCTTAAATGTCCTCCCTAACCCTTCACAGACTATCTAAATTTTACCTCTACTTCAAAGCCCAGATAAGGAAACCCCCTCCACAAAGCCTCCCTGATCCTGGGAACCTGAAGCTAGCTCAACCTCTAGAATTTCCAGAGCACCTCATTTGAATCTATCTTGTGTATGGAGCAATTCTCCTTCCTATGTTATGTCCCATCTCCCCTACTAGATCCATAAACACTTTCAATTCAATCAACCAACAAGCACTTATTAATTGTCTTCTATGTGCCAGACACTATGCTAGGCACTGGAGATACAAAAACAAACATGAAACAGACTTCACCAGCTTGCCAAAAGCTTGCCCCCTCCTCTCTCTCTCCCTCTCTCTCTCTCACACACACACACACACACACACACAGTTAAGAACCCCTGACCAATTGTGGTTGAGTTTTACCCATAACTCCCTTTCAAGTAGTTGTCCTCGGGTTGAGCAAGTTGAGTACTGGCATTGGGAATACGGGAGCCAAGAGAGGAAAAATGAGTTAAGTTCAACAGAGCATAAGAAGCAATAATAAGAAAGTTCAAATGTACTTTAAGATCATGGAAGACAAAAAAATTCAAGTCAATTTAACACCATTTATTAATTATCTAGTATGAGAGGTTGTCTGGCCTAGTGGACTGAGATCCGGACTTGTGACCATGTAGACCAGGGTTCAAGTCCCTCATCCCTGGAAAAGTCACAATCTCTCAGTATTCTAGGCCGCCCTCTAAGACTGTAAGTTGCAAAAAAAAAAAAAAAAAAAAAAAAAAAAAAAAAAAA
>NW_020954590.1:30307018-30319583 GCF_900497805.2 Vombatus ursinus | reverse complement strand
AAGAAAAAAAAAAAAAAAAAAAAAAAAAAAAAAAAAAAAAAAACAAAGCGCCAATCTGCATTAAAAAGGGTTTTTGCTTTTCTCATCTGAGAGTTCCCTATGCCAATGAAATCACAGGTTCAGTCCCTATACCTATGACAGTCACTGGAAATAGGATGATACAAGTTAAGTAGTCCCTTACCTTGAGGCATTGCAATTCTACTGGATAAAAGGAATAAAATGATCAATGACATGGGAATCACACAAAGCTGAGAAAGAGAGAAAATCCTGAGCTATTCTGGTAGTCTCTCACAATTAGCTCAATTCATGATCTACAATTTTAAAATTCTATGGTATGAACAATTAGAAGTTGAAGGTGAGGTGTGATCATATGGGATGTGTCTGCATTCAATTGTAATTCTGTGTGATGTTGGACTTTAACGATCTTTCTAAGTCTCAGTGTCTTCATTTGTACAATGGAAATAATCTGTTCACTCTCCACCTCAAAGGGATATTATGAAACTCAAACAAAGCGTATGCAAAGTTCTTTGTAAACCAGAAAAACTATATAAATGTCAGCTATTGTCAGGGGCGAGTGAAAGTCTGCTCGAAACTACCTATTGCTAATTTTTCAGGGTGAACATTTATACCTCAGAAATCACCAAACACTACAAATCAGGACTTACTTTATTGTTATATTGATTGTCCAGAATTAAGAATGTGATGGAGAAAATGCTACTAGTGCAGATTCATCTTAAAAGTGTGTTGAGCTTCCTTTTTTCTGGAGAACCAGTTGTTAAATATTTACCAGCACATCCCTGGCTATTGTCATTCATTATCATTGTCAGTAGCAGCAAAATTACCTCCACTAAGAGGATTTTGTTATTGATGTTCTGTCATTTTCAGTAGTGTCCAACTCTTCGTGACCCCATTTGGGGTTTTCATACCAAAAATATTGTAGTGGTTTTCTATTTCCTTCTACAGCTCATTTAACAGATGAGGAAACTGAGGCAAACAGAGTTAAGTCACTTGCCCAGGGTCACACAGCTAAGAATATCTGAGGCCAGATTTGAACTCACAAAGATAAATTTTCCTAGCTTTAGTTTCAGCATCTATCCGCTGCACCCCCTACCTGCCCACTAGGAAGTCTACTGGATGATAATTATTTGGGTCACAGAAACTCTGGAATACTGTCAAGAAAGACACTGGAGGGTTTGCAGTCCCTGCAGTCTACGTTGGTAGTTGGAGTAGACTAGCTGTGCTCCACAGTGACACCTAGCGTTGAACTCATACACAATATCCTGGAATACATGGAATCTCTCTCCACCTCTTGTAATACCTAGCTTCCTTTTGAGTACAGCTCAAGTACCACCTCCTACATGGCCTTTCCTGATTATCCCATTTTCTGATGCCCACCTCAAAATTACTTTGTGTTTACTTATATGTGTACTTTTTTCCCTGCTAGAATAGCTTATAGTCTTTGAGGACAAGGACTATTTCCTTTTTTTCTTTGTAGTTCCGAACAAATATTGATTGAACAAATAATAATATAAGACCATGACACTACCACTTCTGTTTCTCCTTCCATTAGTCATCCAAAAGTGCAATGGTTGTCTTAGGAGGTTGTAGAAGCCCCCAAACAAAAACTGGAGCGCATAGATGGGAGCTTTCTGTTTCGTTATGGGTTTGAGTCAAGTAGTCTCTAAGGTCTCTTTTTACTGAGAATTTATAATTCTATGATTTAAAATGTTCACTACCATCTTTCCTCCCTCACATTCCTATATTTTTTCACAGGAGTAAGGAATATTCTTAATATACAAGAAGACTCCATTTTCTCTTTTACCTATCTTGTTCCTTTCCAAAGATGACTGCCCTTCCAGAATCTTACTCTCATCATGGGTCCCATTCCACCAAATTTCCCTTGTATCTTTTTATTTTTTTATTTTGGTGAGACAATCAGGGTTAAGTGACTTTTTTTAATGATCTTTTTTTTTTTTTTTTTGCTTTTTAGTGAGGCAATTCAGGGTTAAGTGACTTGCCCAGGGTCACACAACTAGTGTCAAGTGTCTGAGGTTGGATTTGAACTCAGGTCCTCCTGACTCCAAGGCCAGAGCTCTGTCTGCTGCATCATGCCTTCAATTTATGAAGCTAAATTTTCCTCCTTGCCTTAGTATATTTAGTTTATCTCATTACCTCTAGGTTGCATAACTGTATTTAGAAAGATGAGATTGTGGATTTCATTGCCAGTTCTCATTCTCAGATTATACCTGACTTTCCCCTCCTCACTCTTGGTGTATAATGGGGTGTTCATTTATCAATGAACATGAATAAAAATGATGATTTTCATTTTCTTTTCAATTCAGTCAAGTCAATATATATTTCAAATGTCTACGTATGTTAGCGTATTAGTAGGCACTACACAGTGCCTGCCTACAGAAAGCTATCGCTCTACCACAGCCTAAAGCTATTTGATCCAAAGTAATAATTACTACCTTCCTATGTATAAAATATTTATAGCAAAAGAAAAGAATTATGTTGGGAGAGACTCTGGCCTTTTTATGTTTGAATGTATGTCTATACCAGAAAATAAGAGTTTTTAAAATAAAATAGTAATATTTCAATTACATAAATTAATAACACTGATGAAAGAAGATTTAAGTTTAAGATTTCTGTCTCCCAAACAGAAACTAGCATAAGTAACATAAAGAAGCAACTGTGATGCCTTCCCTGAAATTCACTCTCTCCCTCCTCCCTTTACTCTCAGGTGCTGTCATCCATATAGCTCACACTTTAAAGAGCAGAAAAGTTGCTTTCATAATGAAGCTGTCAGTTCTAGGAACTCTTTGCAACCACAGCCACTTTCAGCTTTCAGTTTTTATTTAAAAGGCTTAATTGGAAGTTTTTATTACTCCCAATTAAGCTTTTTAATTAAAAGGAAAAGTTGAAAGAGGCTGCAGGCAAATACTGCTGCAAACCCATATCAGCATAAAATCAAAGGAAATAAAGACAAAATGATGCTACTGTAAAACAGCAGTTCCAGCTGCAGTTTTCAATAATGTTTACCTCTGGTCCCGTTTAATGTCATGGTGGCACATTGACAATGATAAAGTGGACATGACTGAGTGGAATAACAAGCCTGAGCCAGAGTAGCCATCAAATTCCTCAGAATGTTAGTTTGAAAGAACACATTAGCATTCAAGGCAAGGACCCACCAAATGTATATTTGCCAATTTCAGTACTTAGCAACTCTCATTCACCAGTTCCATACCACCACTGTGCACTAAAGCAGATTTTTAAAGCCTCTTTAACAAACTGACTACTACTTACAAACAATGTGGGTAAGTGTTTATTGTCATAAGATGATTAACTTTTTTAATTCTGTGAGGGTTTTTGTTTTTTGCTTATAAGTCCTTGACAGTATTATTATTGTAAGTCTTTGTACTCATTATATGTGGTGACTTTTTTTTAATCCAAAAGAAAAGAGATAGTTAAGTTATATTCACTCAATTTTCCATCCATTTTGAATCTTACACAATGCCTTTGGAATAAAATACACCTTGCCAGGATAAAGATGAGCATATCCTAGGAAGCAATAAGAGCTTAGAAATGCTAATTGATTGATTCACCCCTGTTTATGGCTATTCAACCACTCTTTATCCTTAAGCCCACAGAGACTCTATTTTGAATAGGAGAGCTTACCAAGGAAAAATGTAATGTTCGAATTAACAGGTGAATGTCTCTGATAATGATTGGTGAAAGTGGAAATAGAACATGGATGAACTCTTTGTGACTCGGTAGGAGCCCACTTTTCCTCTGGGTTCAGAAGCCATAATGATATTTATGAAACTCAAATTAAAGAAAGTATTTGGTTCTAGGAAGCTCTGAAACAACCTGAAATTGAAGAACTAGGTTGATTAAATACAAAAAAGCTTTTAAAGGTTGCGGACAGCCTATGAGTTCCAGTTCTGGCTGACATATCCACTTCTGAGGAGAAAGGAAGAGAAGGACCTTTAAAAGTAGTGGTAGTATTATTCTCTGAAAACCAACTCAGTCCCAAATTACTTTTATACCCTGAATCTATTACATGTCATTTTTTTCTCCACCACATCCCTTGAAGGCATTACCTTCTAGGATTATATGCCTCACTTCAGAGGTTGTCTCACCTTCAAAGAAACAGGAAAGGAATCAAAGACAGTTATATTGAATAATAAAAAGAGTGGACATTTTTATAGCCATCTATATACGAGCAGTTTATATATGTGTCCTCACAATGGAGTAAATTGTCACACTTTCACCACCATCACCACTGCTAATATTTTTCAGGCAATGCCAAGCTGAAATAGCACGTCTGGAAAGAAGACGAGCAAATCACTTAAGTTTAATCACCAGAGGCATTATGGCATAGTCATTAGATGGCCATTAGACTTGAAGTTAGGAAAACCTGTGTTCAAGTCTTATTTTGTACATCCTACCTCAACATTAGTTGTGTAACTATGGGAAAGTCACTTAACCTCTCTCAACCTCAGTTACCTCATCTGTAAAATGGGAATAATAATAATACTATTTTCCTCATGATCCTTATTGTAAGGATCAAAAAAAAGATAATTTATGTAAAGTGATTTATAAAATATTTAAGTCTATATGAATGCTAGCTATTTTATAAGCCTAGGAAATTCATTTAACTTCTTGGTTTCCCTAGGTGACTCTCCAGAGTACAAGTTGTGATGAAGTTGCTCTTCTCCCTTAATCTGTGTCAGGGGAGGGACTTTCCACACAGGGAATATCATAAAATGAAATCACAGGTCCAGATTTTTTTTAAAGGGAGGAGGGAATAATAACGTCCACGTCATTGAGGTAGTGTGAGGCTTGTATCAGTTAATGTGTCAGTTAAAGTATGTGGAAAATCTTATACAAATTGCAGATATCATTATCTAATTGATAAACCCTCATATATCCCTCTGTATGCTTCCCCTTAAACACTGAAAAACAGGAAAATGACCAAGTGGGCACTATATTTTTGAGGTGCTTTTTGATTTCTTTATTTTTTAAATAATATTTTATTTTTCACCAGTTACATGTAAAGACCATTTTAACACTTTTTTTTAAACTGAGTTCTGAATTTTCTCTCTCCTTCCCTCACCTCCCCCCTCCCTGAGACAGCAAGCAATTTGATGTGGGTTATACATATTCAATCATGCAAAACATATTACCTTATTAGTTATGTTGTGAAAGAAGACACAGACCCAAAGGGAAAAAAAAACACAAAAAAAAACACAGAAAGTGAAAAATAGTATGCTTCAATTTGTATTCTGACTCCATCAGTTCTTTCTTTCTCTGGAGGTAGATAACATTGTTCATCTTGAGTCCTTTGGAATAGTCTCGGAGCATTGCATTTCTGAGAATAGCTAAGTCATTCAAATTGATCATTGTACAGTATTGCTATTACTGTGTACAATGTTCTCCTGGTTCTGCTCACCTCACTTTGCATCAACTCATATAAGTCTTTCCAGGTTTTTCTGAAATCAGCCTTCTCATTATTTCTTATAATATAATAGTATTCCATTACAATCATATACCACAACTTGTTCAGCCATTCCCCAAATGATGGGCATCCCCTCAATTTCCAATTCTTTGCCACCACTAAAAGAGCTGCTATTAATATTTTTGTACTGAAAAATCATCCCCCCCTTGTTTTATCTCTTTGGATTAAGACCCAGTAGTGGTATTGCTGGATCAAAGGATACGCACAGTTTTATAGGCCTTTGGGCATAGATACAATATTTTGAGCTAACAATATTACACCATAGCCAAATTTCTTCTAATACTGATAAGCATTCTCTTGGAGGATTACCTACTAAGTTAGAAATTTAAAGAAAATAATTTGTAGCTACTCAAGATAAAACAGCATTCTTATTTATCTTCCTTGTTTCCCCATAGCCAAAGTATATTATAATTTCCATAACCAAACATACTACAGGAAGAGCTGTGAGCAGGCAGAGGAACTGCCTTGCCTGAAAGTCTGTGATATTTAAAACCCTGGCATTTAGAGAAGTTTAAAGTATAAGTCCTCTCTGTCCCCCACTCCCACCCCTTATTGGCAAGGCTGTTTGTACAATTCGTGAAACTTCATTGCCTTTTGATTACCACAGAGTGCAAAGCCAGAAAGCATCAATTTTACTTGATTATGCTTTCTGTTCCAGATTTTTTCTTTAAATTGCCATTTTTGACATTTGCTAACTGGTCAAGAATTCCTTCAGCACTGAATTTTGGTGACATTTTCTGATTGATAAAACACATGAACTCAAACCTATTGGGGGAGGAGGTGGAGGGCATATAAGAGATGAAAGATGAGGGTAAAGTTACTTTCTTGACAACTTCTGAAATGAAAAATGCACCACTGCCTACAGAATTGAGCATGGCGACTCGAGTGCTAAACAGGTAATAGGCTCTTGCAGAGCAATTGGGTATTTTCCCAATACTAGGTAGTTATTACATTGGGAGCAGTTAGTATACAGGAATTTAACAAAGAAATGGTATCGAGCCAAATAGAATCCTCGAGGTCAATATAGTGCACAGCTGAAAGGGAAAGCTTTGCTTTGTTTGAAAAGGACACCTCAATTCCCCTCCCTGCCCATCAGGTGAAAGGGAAAGTATATGAGAATATCAACTGTAAAATGTCAGCATACTAAGTAGGGTGCATAGCGTGTGCTCCTTGATATGGAAGTGAAAGATCTTCGTGGATGTTGTTTGAAAGTCCATCTGCCACAGAGCCCTGCTGAACTTCCCTGGTTTTCTATAAAGCTACCCAGATGAGATGCACTAATTCCTGAAGCCCTGTCTCAACACATCACCCCATCACCACCCACAGCTATTCATGGGAGTGCCAGGGAAAATTGGATGTAGTAAAGAAAAAGAAATTGGAATTTTCTAAAATGAGTTTCAGTCTTTAAGAGGAAAGGAGGAAAAACTGAAGTTGAGGTTATGGGCCAACCTTACCCCCAAGAGACAAGTAGCCATGAATGAAAATTAGAAAATCTTCAACAAGCCTAAACATAGCTATGAAAGAGAAACAGGTCTCCATCTTTTGTTGTAGTCATCAAAGACAGAAAGGAAACTAGCCCAAAGTGGCATTGCCAAAGGCAAATAACAGAAGTTAGAAATTGAAATGGTAATAAATTCTGGATACACCAAGCTTTATAGATTAGATGTAAATTTATTGAAGTAATACTTAGTTTCAGCTTCAGAACACAGACTGTCCTAAAGAATCATTCAAAACCTTCAGTCTCTTCATTTCAAAAGGAGGAAAAAAAAATGTAAGGTCTATGGACAAATCTGAATTCATAAATGACAATAGTCATCACCCCTTCACATGTTTACCAACAGAAAGAATCACAAATCACTTGCCAGATTTAACAAGCTGACATGAAACTAGAAACAGGATTGTTTCATTTACCATGAAACAGTCACCTCTCGAGAAAATAGCAATATTACATAGTTTCACAGAGGATATGACAAAAACAGCATCTGAATGAAACTATCCCAAAAACTTAAGTTCAGAATATATAAATAATTAATATATTATTATGAATAGTAAGCTTTAGCCAGAATCTTACCACCTCTAAAATGGGGTGTTATGTTCCTGAGTTCAAACCCATCCTCAAACACTTACGAGCTGTATGACCCAGGACAAGTCCTTTATCCTCTGTCTGCCTCAGTTTCCTCCTTGGTAATATGGGGGTGATGACAGCACCTACCTCACAGGGTTGGTATGAGGATAAAGTGAGATAAGGATTATAAAGCAGAGAATATTTAGAGGCAGCTAAATGTTAAGGCAGTTAAGTGGATAGAATAATGGAACTAAGAGTCGGGAAGACCCAAGTTCACATCCAGCCTCAGATACTAGTTGCATGACCCTGAGCAAGTCACTTAATTTCTGTTTGTGTCAGTTTTCTCAAGAATAAAATGGGAATAATACCAGCACTTACCCCCTAGGATTATTATAAGCTGTAAGATGAGGTAATATTTATGAAGTACTTAGTACAGTGCTTGGAATGTAACAGACACTATGTAAATGCTTAATCCCTTCCCTTCCCCCACTGCAAAACATTTTAATAAACCTTAAAGAGCTATGTAAATGATAGCTAAGATTATTATTATTATTTTATTATCATTACAAATTTGAGATGAATAAGACAAAATTTTGCGGAGAGGTTGGAAATGGTCTCTCCATAAAATGAGATTGTTTTTCACATATTATAGTTTGTTCATGTTCTTCGTATTCTTCAACAGTGTTCTAAAGAGAGAATAGAAAGAAGATAAAGATGGCACAGTATTGCTATTAAATAGAGTGCTAGACTTGGAGTCAGGCAGACCATGATTCAAATCTTGCTTCAGACATTACCTACCTCTTTGACTGCAGAGAACTGGCTTAACATCTCTTTGTTTCAAACATCTACCTAGGACTTATCTACTAAATCACAGAGAGATTGTACCATGGCAAAATTACTAATCTTTGGAGTATTTGTACATAAAGTGCTTCACAACATCAATAGTAAATGAACACCAAAAGTGCAATACACGACTATCAAGCAAGCCGTATTTTCAATACTGACTTTTCAAGTATAAGTCTGTGCAAAATATATTGAAGGTCTGATAAGGCTGTTGCCTCAGGCACAAAACTCTCACTGAAGGTCAAGCTATATTCTTTATCTGGAACAAGATGATATTATGTTTTTGCATAATCAATTGCAGCTATTACAGAGCTACACTCCAGCACCTCTCATTGTTTTCTCTGCTTATTTCAAAGTCAATTTAGCCCAAAATATAGAGGGCTGAGAAAATGTGAGCAGTTAATCTGAATAATGGAACCCTCCTCTCCAGTCTACCCCACCCCCACACACACTCACACGCAAAATCCACTAAATATTTTTATTCCTAGTTATTTGGGTAATTGGACAAAAACAGTGTTTTTATTTCTGCGCATTTATTTAGGGTCATGTAGGTACGACCTTATAGTTTTCATTGTGCACTTCCTCTTCACCCACCTCCACCTACCTCCTAATAACAAAGAAATCGAAACCATCTTTTGTAACTAAAATGAAAAAAGTGACTGCAGGAATAAAATCAAAACTTTGGCAGTAAATATCTGTCTCACTTGATCTTTTAACTAGTTAATCTTGTAGTCAGGTAAGCCAGTGCTATTAATTGCTGCTGTGGTCTCAAGTAATTACCTGAAACTCAGGAACTGGAGCTGAACTGACTATTGCCTCATCAACAATTCAACTACTAGAATATTAAGAGAGGGGAACAGAAGAGAAAAGGGGAGGAGATAAGAATAAAGCATAATAAGAATTTGTCTTAAAAGTCACCATTGGCCCTTCAGTGGATTCCATTTTATTGTCCAGAAAATATATCTAGTTTAGACTTTATATCCCAATCTCCCTTTCAAGCCTAAGAGGCTCTGTCAAAGCTTTATAAGCTGACACTAGTCAGGCAGCTATCAAGTGTGTGCACCTATAGGTGGGTTCATGTCTGTCCCAGAGGTTCTGCAGATCACCAGGTTCAGGCAATAGAGCACCAGACTTTGCAGGCAGGAGGACCAGGGCTCACTTGGCATTTGTAAGCCATGTGACAACAGGAAAGTCACGAAATCTCACTCAAAGCTTTTTTTTTTTAATCTGTAAAATGAGGATAATAAAACCTATACTACATATCTCACCAGACTGTTAGAGGATCAGATGAAATATTATGTAAATGTACTTTACACACTTTAAAATGCTCTATAAATGTCAATTATTATTATTATTATTATTATTATTATTGCCTTGAAGATGTTCAAGCCATGTGGCTACAAGAGTTGTGTCAGTAGGCACAGTGGCTCCACCAATCAGAAGGTCAGAGCAATGTACAACCATTAATTTAACACTGCGCACTCTAAGAATAAGCAGATGTATTCTATCCATTGCCAGTTGTCACCAGATAGTGAATTATCTCACCTCCTTAAGTTGATCCATTGAACCAGAAATATGAACTGTACTTCTAATGTAATTGTCTATCATACTATGAGATATAAAGGATAGCACCTTTGTATGAATATCATGTGCCCTATCTAGAGTCAAGGACCTCTGTCACTGGCTTAGAACAAGATTTGTCTGTGCCCCTAAGAAATTATGACCCTACACCTATCAGATTGGCTAACATGGCAAAACAGGAAAATAATAAACATTGGAGAAGGTATAGGAAAACTGGAACATTAATGTATTGTTAGTGGAGTTGTGAACTGATCCGACCATTTTGGAGAGCAATTTGGAACTATGCCCAAAGGGTTATAAAATTGTGCATACCGTTTGACCCAGCAATACCACTTCTAGGGCTGTATCCCAAAGAGATCATAAAAACAGGAAAAGGACCCACATGTACAAAAATATTTATTGCAGCTCTTTGTGTGGTGGCAAAGAATTGGAAATTGAGGGGATGCCCATCAATTGGGGAATGGCTGAAGAAGTTGTGGTATATGATTGTAACGGAATATTACTATGCTATAAGAAATGATCAGCTGGAGGACTTCAGAAAAAGCTGGAAAGAATTATATGAACTGATACTGAGTGAAATGAGCAGAACCAGGAGAACAACATACACAGTAACAGCCATATTGTGCAATGACTGACTTTGATAGACTTAGCTCTTCTCAGCAATGCAAGAATCTAAGACAATTCCAAAAGACTCATGATGGAAAATGCTATCTACCTCCAGAGAAAGAACTATGGAGTCTAAATGCAGATGGAAGCATACTATTTGCTCTCCTTTTCCTTTCTTGTTTTATTTCTTCTTTCTCGTGGTTCCTCCCATTAGTTGTAATTCTTCTATACATCATGACTAATGTGAAAATATGCTTAATATGAATGTATAAGTAGAGCCTATATCAGATTACAAGCTGTCTTGTAGGGTAGGAAGGGGGAGAAAATTTAAAACTCAAAATTTTATGGAAGTGAATGTTGAAAACTAAAAATAAGTAGATTATTTTTAAAAAAGAAAATAAATTATAGCCCTGAAGATGACAGGAAGAGGTGCAGCCAATAAAATTCCATGAAGATCTAGAAAATGCACCTGACTGAATCTGTTTTTGGAAATCCAAGAAAAAATTTCAATTAATCGTTTTTCCTGTCCATATCAGTATAAAGAGACTGAAAGACTAGAGAATGCTGGAAACCTGGCGAGTTCGGAAGCAAGCATCACTGTGTGGCTCTGACAGTGGGGTCTCAGTTCCAGCTTCCAGCCAACTCTGAAGCCTACAGCAGAATAGGCAGGGCACAAATCCCACACCAAAGGGAAGACTACAGTTCTGTCACTCTAAACCCAATGAAACTCCAACCAGGTGCAAGCCCGGGAATGTTACTCAGACCCAAAACCAATTTAGGAACTTGTAAAGCTCAGACCAACACAGCAGTGATAATAACAATAACAACAATGATAATAAATAGATGGCTAATATTTCTATAGTGCTTACTATGCACCAGGCACCACACTAAGCACTTTACAATTATTATCTCATTCGAACTTCATGACAACCCTGAGGTAGGTACCATTTTTATAACCATTTTACAGATGAGGGAAATGAGGCAAGTAGAGGTTAAGTGATTTGCCCAGGGTCGCACAGCTAGTAAACTTCTAAGGCTGGATTTGAACTCAAGTCTGCTCTAACTTCAGGCCCAATACTCTATTCACTGTACTAGATCACACCAGTTTGGGATATTGAAAGCTTGAAGGTCCCCAGGCTAAGCCTCTTGAAATAACGCAATATTCAACACCTCATTAAAGTATCAAAGGACAAACCTCAGCCCAAACCTTCTTTTCATAAGTGCACAGAGATGACCCCTAACATCAAGTTGCAGCCAAAAAGTAGGCTGGAGGAACAAGCAAGCAAACAAACAAAAAGAATCTCACAATAAAAAAATATTAGGGTGACAGAGATGTTCAAGACACGAGTTCAGAAGAAGAAAATGACTCCAAAATACTCACATGCAAATCTTCAAAGAAAAAAAAAAAACAGTTTGGGCACAAGTTCAAACAGAAGAGATGAAAAAAGAAATTTTGTTTTGGGGTTTTTTAAAGAGTTAAAAATGTTTTTAAGAAATCAGAACTATTGAAGAAAAGAATTGCAAAAAAGAATTAACAGCTTGGCATAAGAGGTGCAAAACCTTGCCCAAGCAACAAATTCCTTGAAAACTAGAATAAACCAAATAAAAGCCAATGAGTCCATAAAATAAGAAATATTAAACAAAGCCAAAAGACTGGGAAAAATAGAAGAAAATATAAGGTATCTCATAACAACAGCAACTGACCTGCAAAATAGATTGAGGAGAGTTAATATAAGAATCATTGGTCTATGTGAAAGCCATGACCAAAAAAAAATTCTAGACATCTAGTTCAAGAACTTATAAAAATGCCCACATCCCTTAGAACCAGAGGGCAAACTGGAAGTAGAGAGATTCTACCAATTGCTTTGAGAGAGAGAAAGAAAGAAACAAAAAAAAAGAAAGAGAAAGAAAGAAAGAAAGAAAGAAAGAAAGAAAGAAAGAAAGAAAGA
>NW_020954590.1:30264512-30307008 GCF_900497805.2 Vombatus ursinus | reverse complement strand
AGAAAGAAAGAAAGAAAGAAAGAAAGAAAGAAAGAAAGAAAGAAAGAAAGAAAGAAAGAAAGAAAGAAAGAAAGAAAGAAGGAAGGAAGGAAGGAAGGA
The DNA here is from genome assembly GCF_900497805.2 of Vombatus ursinus. Classification (NCBI taxonomy): domain Eukaryota; kingdom Metazoa; phylum Chordata; class Mammalia; order Diprotodontia; family Vombatidae; genus Vombatus; species Vombatus ursinus. Next base: position 30,306,909 of record NW_020954590.1, on the reverse strand, counting down.
AAGAACTCAGGAAAATTATAGACAAAATCCAGAGCTTCCAGGTCAAAGAAAAAAAAAAAACACTTAAATCAAACAGAAAGAATTCAAGAACCAAGGAGCCATGGTCAGGACAAAGGAAAGGAGAGTTTGGAATACATTATTTCAGAAGACCAATGCTTATAATCAAAAATATCTTACCAAACGAAACTGAATATGATCCAACAGTGGGGAAATGTACTGTTTAATGAAACTGAGGATTTCCAAGAATTCCTAATAAAATGACCAGAGCTACATAGAAACATTGACTACAAACACAGAAGTCAAAAGAAACATTAAAAGGTAAACATGAGCTAGTAATTATAAACAAAGATAAACTGTTTACACATTAACATGAGGAGGTGATACATGTGTCCCCTCAGAACTCTATCATTATCAGATGTCATAAAGGGAGTCAAATTGGAGAAAAAGTCTGAGATTGTTTCCATTATGTTTTGATTATCTTAGGAGAATAGAAAGAGAGGAGGAAAGGAATACACTAGGTGAGCAGAAGAAAGAGGAAGGATAGAGAAAATTATTTCACATAATTGAAGTTTGCAAGTAGAAGTCTATACAAACCAAGATGAAGGAATAAGGGAAGAGATGATACTTGAACTTTACCCTTATCTGAATTGGTCAAAAGAGAGAAGAATACACACAAACAAACACAGACACACACAAATTTAGGTACAGATATTCATTTCATTCAATAAAGAAATAGGAGGGAAAGGAGGAAGGGAGAGGAGAAAATAAGGAGGGCAGATTAAAAGATAAATTAATATGAAGCAAAACAAACTCTGACTAAGTTTATGCAAAGAATTGAAAACTGAGGGAGCGCCCATTATTTGGGGAATGGCTGAACAACATATGTTTTGTGAATACTATGGAATGCTGTTGCACTGCAAGAAATTATGAAGGAGATAGTTTCAGAGAAACCTGGTCAGATTTGTATATACTGATGCAGAATTGAGGGAGGAGAACCAAAAGTATAATTTATATAATAACAACAATATTATAAAGACAAACAACTTCAAATGCTTAGAAATTCTGATCAACACAATGACTAACCATGATTCCAGAAGACTCATGATGAAACATTCTACCTCCTGATAGAAAGAGAATGGACTCAAGGGTACAGACTGAGACATCTATCTTTGGACATGGTCAATGAGGGAATTTGTTTTGCTTGACTATACATGTTTGTAGTAGGGGTTGTTTTTTTTTTCTATCTCAATTGGCCAGGGCAGGGCAGAAAGGAGAAGGAGACAAGGTGTATTTTTGATAATAGAGAAAAAAAATAATTTTTAAAAAGTTTCACGTTAGATGATCAGCCAGTCTTTCCTGCCCATGATGCCATCATTATAAAGAGTTTTAACTGTATTTCCACATTTTTTTTAATCAGAGTGAACAATATGTACGACTATACCTTTAAGCCTCTCCCTGTAAGAGCATAACTTTCCTCTTCTTTGTTTTTGACCCCTCTTTATTTCCTTGAAGTTAGTAAAAATAAAAACCCTTTGAAAAGACTAAAAATCATACAAAATAAAGTATGGGCCTATTGTTTGACTGCTCCAAGGGCAGAAGGTCAGTGGGGGAATATTAGCAGGGCAGCTATCTGTGATAAATTACAGACTCATCTAAGGCAGAACTACCCAAGACTCCAGATTGTCTAAGTAATAGATGCAAATAGAACAGGGAGACCAATCAGCCATGACAGTGTTGGATATGTGTCCTCCTAGATACCAAGAGGAAAAGTGTTTTTTTTCTCTATTCTATTCCTTGGAGTAACAAGAACAGATAAATCTTTACCTTTGGTCCCATTCCCTCTACAGTGTCCAAAAATGGCACAAATTGCTAAGTAGAGATACAACAAGATTTAATATGCTGAACCTTTAGAATGCAGAGAATACTCCAGCATGTGTCCACTTTTCCCAAACTACATCTTCCCTTGGCACACCTTTCCTTAGAACTTGGCCTCTACCTCACCCATCACTCCAGAGGACAGTTCTGCTGAAAAACCTGCCTGAGTGAGTTGACGCTTCCTTACCAGTGACTCCATTGCCCAGGAGTGAAAGATCCTAAGTCAAATGATTTTGTCTGTCTCTCCTATTCCAAAGCTCATAAGGATTATTAATATAATCAAAACCATCATAAGATTCTCTCTAAATCAGCTCAGTCCCCAGGAGGTGAGACTTGTGGGAAAGAAAAGAGTACAGCTATACTCCTGTCTTGCCCCCCTTCAACTAACACATGTATTCATAAAGAGAAGGTTCTTCCTTTGTGTCTTCATTTCCTGCATCTCTAAGTTCTGCCCTGGTTTCCTAGAGGCAGCTAGATAGCTCAATGCATAGAGGATCAGACATAGTACCAAGATCACCTGAGTTCAAAATCAGTCTTGTTTACTTAGTAGATATATGATCATGGGCAAATCATTTAGCTTCCCTGTGCCTCATTTTCCTCATCTGCAAAATGGGGGCATCCATAACACTACTTCCCAGGGTTGTTGTGAGGAGCAAATGATAAAATATTTGTAAAGTATTTTGCAAATTATAAAGTGCTGTAAAAACACTAGCTATTAATTGCATTTATTTTATTTCCTTTGTATACAATTCCTCCACATATTCCTCCTTTGCAGTTCTTTTATATACAATTAATTGACATGAATCACAAAGAATTTATGACCTATCATAATTTTATATAAAATAAATCAGGAATTAGAGACAGCTTAAATAAATAGAGTAAATTATGTAGGAAATCCTGCCCACACTGGGCAATGGGAAAAAGAATTAAACCAGAACTCTCCTTTGATTGGCTTCAGTAAATGACAACATTCCCCACAGTCAGTTCATTCCAGCTGCCCACATCTGTATCTTCTAAAGAACCAAGACTATAGTCACTGAAGCCAAGCTTGCAATGCTTATTCTTCAGTCTCTGAATGCAGACTGCAAAATGCCAAGAAGGGCTTCTGTCTGTGACTATACCCTACGACCTTTATAAGCCATTGCCTCTGTGCTCACTGCTACCAACTGTGTCTGCCACTTCTGCAATCTCAATTCAACACTCCAAGTGTGGAGAAAGTCTTCCCAAGGCTCAGAGCTCACCATAATTTCAGTCCTTCACAGAACGAGAAGAAAATGCTTTCTACCAAGACTGTAATTCCCAGAATTCGTAGGTCGGTTTCAAACTGTTTCCTTGCCCACATAGAAATGTTTGAGTACATAGTCACACATAAGTTCAAGAGCCTCCACACCTCATAAACATTGCGAAAAGTCTGCCTAGGCTTTATCACTCTTATTCTAAAATAATAGTAGCTTCTTCAAAGATCATTATCAGGATAATTATTGGAATATAAATTCTACAAATGATCTATCTTGAAAAAACAACAACTTTAGGGTGCTGAACATATGTCATCCTTAGGCTAATTATGAGAAACTGCTCAACTTATCAATTAATCAGTCAACCAACAAGTATTCATCGGGTATTTACTATGTGCCAGTATAGTCTCTTTTCCCTTCCGAGCTGACCAAAAAGCAAGTGTATGAGAACAAGTGAAATCAGAAATGTAACTCCTTTTTTCAAAAAAAAAAAAAAACATTAACAATTCCAGTTCAAATTGCATTAGTGCCAGAGATTTATCCTATTCTCCTTATATGGACACTGACATTGTTATCGCTATGTCAGTAGTTGGTGTAGGAACAGGAACTTTATAGGCCTGAAAAAGCATAGCTTTTACCTGGAAGCAGAAAGAGAAGCCCTAGAAAGTTTTCCTATATGTTCCCTATACTTGTCCTCCTTCTGAGATCCATCCAACTACACCATATCCTTTAATAAGTTCTCCTAGAACAGGGGAAGGAACTTGCAGCCTCAAGGCCACATGAGGCCCTCTAGGTCCTCGAATGTGGCTCAAATTCAAAGTTTGGATTCAGCCAAAGGGCCACACTAGAGGACCTAGAAGGTCCCATGTGGCCTCAAGGCTGTAGGTTCCCCACCCCTGTCCTAGAACACACAGTAGCTATGCATTGGGTTTTGCTTTCACCTTTGAGTGACATGCCAATAACATTTATTATATAACTATACATTTGCTGCTAAATTTTGTGGAATAGGCAAGCAAAATTGATTACCTCTTCAACCCTTGTGTTATCCCTTGAACCTAAAGCAACTAGCAGCATATCACCTTTTGGTATCTCCAAAGGCATGCTAGATCTCCTGATTTGTAAATAGATGTGCTATAAATATCAAACCAAGCTTGAACAATTTACACTGTCACCTTGGAACTCAAATGAATATTAAATGGCAAAATAGGATCACCAATAAAATAGTCCCAAAATAAAGCTAGTCAATCAGCACTATAATAATATTCACTTCAACAAAGATCTGCAGGGCTTGCAATCCACAACTAATAAATGAGAACTCTTCAGCGTTCTAATAAAGAAGCCACAATAACCAATATCTGAACAATAATTAGCTGTTCTGGCAATGGGACAATTGGTATAGTATATGAAAGGTGCCCTTAAAGCAAGATTTTTTTTAAAAGAAAAACACAATTAGAAAAAGAGACCTTAGATCTCACATCACAAAGTCCCATGGTAGGGTACCACAAGGCCTTTTCTGGGAAGATTGCTGACAGAAAAAGGAGCAAAGTAAAAGCAGGCCATAGAAAAGCACCTCTAGCATGTGCTTGCCAGGGATATTAAACATTTCATCTGATAATTTGCTTTTTTTAAACTAATTATTCTTACTAATTAGGTTCTAAGATCACGTACTTCTACCTACTGAAGGAATACAACTACTTTCACCATTCTCTAAAATTTGGTTACCTGAGAAAAAAGCCCTGATTGCTCTACCAGGAAGCAATATTAGAAATCATCTAATAATCAACCATTCCTTCATTTTACAATCCAAACAAGTGCAGCTTCAGAGAAGTTTAGCGACTTACTCAAGATCACATAAGTTGGGCAGTTAGATTGTGAAATGGATAGAGCACAGAGCTTGGAATCAGGAAGACTCATCTTCACAAATTTAAATCTAGCCTCAGACACTTTCCACCTACGTGTCCCTGGTCAAGTCACTTAACCCTATTTACCTCTTTTCCTCATCTGTAAAATGAGCTGGAGAAGGAAATGGCAAATCACTTCTGTATCTTTTCCAAGAAAACCGCAAATGGGGCCATGAAGAATCAGGCACAACTGAACAACAAATAGTCAGAAGATGGTACCTCTAATTCAAAATGTTTTATTTTTCTCTGCCACACTGATAGTCTGTCAAACATTAATTTTCCAAACATGCTTTCTTACAGTAAATGGAAATTCCAAACATTATAAAAATAACTTTAATATATAAGATTCAAAACTACTGTAAGGAAATCAACAGCAACTATTAAAACCTGCTACATGTTTGTAAGAATAGCAGAATGGACCAGGTTGGACATGAAATGGTTCAAAATATAGTGGTATTTTTCAAATAAAATAGTCAAATTATAAAGGACTATCCAAAAAATCAAAAGGAAAATTCAATATAATGTTAGATTAGATTAATAATAACTCCCCCAACCTTACAACAAAAGCTGTTTAACACTGGCATTATAATGCCAGAGGATATCAGTCTTTCCTGACTCCTTTATTTCTAATAATGCCACCAACCTGCTCTCTAACAACCAATCTTGGAAGCTTAATGTCATTTTTGACAGTTTTCATTTACCCTCTATTAAGCAATAAGTCACTAAACTTCACTATCCACTTGGGGGCATAGGTCAGAGGTATCAAACCCATTACCCATTAGACAGTTAGCTCCTTAGGGACAGGGACTGTCTTTTGCCTCTTTTTGTATCTCAGTACTTAGCACAGTGCCTAGAACATAGTGGGTGCTTAATAAATATTGATTGATTATGCATTTTAAAACTAAGTCAATACGTAGTCCACAGGGATTCTTATTACAGATTTGTGTCCCCATTTCTATTTCAGTCTGACACCAGTAACACAGTGAATGGAGCATTAGACTTGGAGTCAGGTGGACCTGAGTACAAATCCTGCCTCAGACACCTACTAGCTTTGTGATCTTGGGCAAATCATTTAATTTCTCTGTGCCTCAGTTTCCTCATCTACAAAATGGGAATAATAATAGCCCCCACTTCACAAACTTGTTATGAGGATTAAATGAGATAACATATGTACAGTACTTTGCTACACTTCTGAAAATCCAACCCGCTAATCTGAGTACAAGATGAGGCAGTGAGCCAAGGTGATGTGGGGAGGGAGTCTGTGATCTCACTAATGAATTTTAGTGAGATGAATGAGACCCTCCAAGGCTGTGGATCAAAACCTATTCATACCCTTTATTATGTGCAACACTTATCCTCTTATAAATTCTCCATAGGAGGGTCACCCAACATGCTGAAGGCTTCACTCTAGCTAATATTTCTATAGCACTTCAAGATTTGCAAAGTGCTTTAAAATATTATCCTATTTGATCTTCACAACAACCCTAGGAGGTAGATGTTATTATTATCCACATTTTACAGGTGAGGAAACTGAGACTGAGAGAAGTTAAATAAATTTCCCAGGGCCACACAGAAAGTAAATGTCTGAGGCTGGATTTGAATTCAAGCCTTCCTGGCTCCAAGTCCAGCATTCTATCCACTGTGCCAGTCTAGTCTCTTAACATTGTATAGCTACCAATGAAGCTCTCCATTAGGATGTCTAGTAGTTATCTATGACTCTTACCACTTGACCAGCCCACCTTCTTTTCCAACCAGACATTTCTCTGGCAATATTATTTCTTTTGCCCAACTCTTGGTCAACAATGTATTGTGACCCACTCATACCCATTGTATCCCTCTTTGTTCCTTTTAGGAGAATCATCATCTTAATTCTTTGGAGATTATAATATACCATGACTCAAAACTATACAGAAATTCATGAGAGCAGGAAAATTATTTTATTTTGGATTTATTTGCAAATTTGAACTAACAATACAACATAAATATATGTATTTATATGTAGCACAGGTTCTGGAGCTACTCTCCCAAAACTCACTCACAATGTCAGGCAAGCTGGCTATCTGCTGGAAGATATCTGCCAAATCACCTCCACTATTCTAGGTTTACCCTGAGTGGTTAGAGAGTAGTTCTTGTGATGTTATAGCTCATAAGCCCTGCCTAGTGTGCTTCCTCCCATGATTATCAATTGATATCAATTGGTTAGATAGATTTAATTAGTTTTTAGAAAGAGATATTTTACTAAGATGGTATAGTAAAAACAATTGGTTAATAAACATCTTTCCTACCCCTCAAAAAAAGTCTGACACATTGTCCCATTAGTACATGCATAGACAAAGGGAAAGGGCACTCAAGTTTAGAAAGCACATGTAGCAAAGAGGTAACTCACAGCTCCTAGATGCTGGAAGTTCTTTTCTTTCCTTTGTGGGGTATTCATGAAGCTCTCCTTAGACATAGTATGTCCTATGTTCTTTGTAGAAGCTTTATAGGGTTCTTTATAGAAGCTTAAATCTGTTTCCTCCAGTTGTCTTTGGTCCTCCTTCCAAAGTTCATAAGGTTTTCTTTCAGTCCAGGTGGAAGAAGACCATTGAGGACAAGGCTTTTCTCCTCCCCCAAAGCAATTCCTTCATCTAGGTTTACCTAGAGGCTTCTACCACTACACATCAGATACTCAAATCTCTGGGTTCTTAATTGGCTTACTATTTTATTAAAAAAATACAGAATGTTACCAATATCTTCAACCAATCTTAACACTCTTACTGTATAGTGTCATTCCATTTCATACAATAGTTTTCAAGTCATTCTAAATCAACCAAGTACTTTTCTAACAAATTAGTTTGCTTGCTTGACTGATGAAACAGACATTTATGCCTCATTCACACTTAGTTCACACCTCAAGCTGATTGATTTAATTGAAAAGTCTGTTTTATAATTATCTGAAGTGGGGCATACTGAACACACCTCTTATTTATGTCTTTATGCATGTACATGTGTGCATTTGTATAGTTGATTCTACTAGCTAGTATAATATATAGTATATGATGTAGTATCAGAGAGTAATTAGTGCTATATATAGTATAGTATCCCATATGATATAATATTTTATAGCATATAACCAGTAGACACCAAAAAAATAAATAAAATGCTAGCAAAGAGGTGATAGAAATGTATCACAAAGATTATACAATATGAGCAGGTGGGATTTATACTAAGAATGCAGAGCTAGCACAATATTAGGAAAACTATAACCACAATTGACCATTTCAATAACAAAACCAGCAAAAATCATATGATTATATTAATAGAGAAAAACTTTTGACAAAATACAACACCTATTCCTATTAAAAACACTATTAATCAGTAATGGAGATAAACTAGAAGCATTTCCAATAAGATCAGAGATGAAGCAAGATGCCCATTGTTACATTTATTCAATATTGTATTAGAAATGTTAGCTATAGCAATAAGAAAAAGAAAATGAGGCAATAAAAATAGGCAATAAGGAAACAAAATTATGACTTTTTGAAGATGATACGATGGTATACTTTGAGAATCCTACAGAATCAACTAAAAACAATTTGCAACTTTTACAAAGTTTCAAGATATAAAATAAACCTACATAAATAATCAGCATTTCTACATATTACCAACAAAACTCAGCAGGAAGAGATATAAAGAGACAGTCTGTTTAAAAGAATTGCAGAAAGTGTAAAATAATTGGGAGTCTCAATGTCAAGGCACACAGAGAAACTGTATGAACACAATTACAAAACAATTTTCAGGCAAATAAAGACAGATCTAAACAACTGGAGAAATTGATGACCAATATAATTAAAATGACAATAGTTTCTAGCAGCATATGAAACTACTAAAGAACTATTTTGTAGAGTTAGACAAAATAACAGAATTCATCTGGAAGAACGAAAGGTCAAGAATACCAAGGGAATCAATGAAAGAAAGAGAAGGAAAGTGAACTAGCAATACCAGATATCAAACTATACTATAAGGCAGTAATCATCAAAATAGCCTGGTACTGGCTAAGAAATGGAATGGATCAGTGGGATAGATTAGGTATAAAATACACAGAAGTAAATACCCACAGTAACCTAGCATTTGGTATATCCAAAGATCCAAGTTTTGGGGGCAAGAAGTCATTGTTCAACAAAAACTGCTGGGAAAACTGGAAAGCAGTTTGGTAAAAAACTAGTCATATATCGACATCTCACACAATATATCAAGATAAGATCAAATTGGGTACATGATTTAGACATAAAGGATGGCTCATAAGCAAGTTAGGGAAGAATGGAAAAATCTACCTGTCAAGATCTATGGATAAGGGAAGGATATGTGACTAACAAGAAACAGGATAATAGGGGATAAAATGGATGATTTTGACTGCATTACATTAAAAAGCATTTGGACAAACAAAACTAATGCAGCCAAAATTATAAGGAAAGTTCTAACTGGGGGAGGGGGGGAATTTTACAACAAGTTTCTCTGATAAAGGTATCATTTCTCAAATATCTAGGGAACTGTGACAAATTTATAAAAATAAGATCCATTCCTCAATTGATAAATGGTCAAAAGATATGAAGTTTTCAGAAGAAGAAATCAAATCTACCTGTACTCATATGAAAAATGCTCTAAATTACTAGTAATTAGATAAATGCAAATTAAAACAACTCTTAGGTATTACTGTATACCTATCAGACTATCTAGATGGAGGATAGAAAAGAAAAATAACAAATGCTGGAGGGCATAAGTATTTTAATGCACTGTTGGTGGAGTTGTGAACTAGTCCAACCATTTTGAAGAACAATTTGGAACTATGCCTAAAAGGCTATAAAACTGTACATACTCTTTGATCCAGCAACGCTGTTACTAGGCCTCTATTACAAAAAGATCAAAGAAAAAAGGAAAAAGATTCAAATGTATAAAAATATTTATAGCAGCTATTGTGGTAGTGGCAAAGTATTAGAAATTGAGAAGATAACCACTAATTGGGGAAGAGCTGAACAAGTTGTGGTATATGATTATGACAGAATACTATTGTGTTGTAAGAAATGATGACAGTGATGGTTTCGGGAAATTCTGGGGAGACTTATATGATGCAAAGTGAAGTAAGCAGCACCACGAGAACATTATACATAATAATAGTAATATTGTAGTGATAATCAACTGTGGAAGACAGCTACTGTAACCAATAAAATGATCTCAGACAATTCCAAAGGTCTCATGATGAAAAATGATACCCACCTCCAGAGAGAGAACTGATGAAATCTGAATGCAATTTGAAGCATATTTTTTCAGTCTCTTTCTTTTGCAACATGGCTAATATGGAAATATGCTTTTGCATGACTTCACGTGTATCATGGGTATTATATTGCTTGTCTTCCCAATGGATGGGGAGGGACTGAAGGGAAAGAAAAATTTAAACCTGAAAATAAATAATTTTTGAAAAAGAAAAAACAATAAGACCAATAGGTTTCTTTAAATTATTAACAACTTTAGGGGGGAAAGTAAATATGTTTCTGACTTTGGGGGCACAACATAATGGCATTACCTAGAAAATATTCAACATAATATATTTATAGCTAATGTATACAATTCACAACCAATTAACAAGCATTTATTAAGTACCTACTATGTACAAGGCACTGTGGTGCTAATAGCACTTTGACTTCAGTGCTTATTCAGGAAATTGTACTACATCATTAATAGACCTTTCATTATCAGTTAAGGAAGATTTGTTGCTCTAAGAAGCTACCTTTCTTACATAATCTGTAGGTTCGCATAATCAAAAGTAAAACATTACAATGTTAAGAGCTAACTTTAGACCCTGGCTTCCATTGGTATAGTAGAAACTTGCAATGGGCTTAAATTGGTGACATTTTTCTTCAGATATCACTAACTTTCACAGAAGACAACAGCATCTAAGTGCCAGAGGCAGTGGATCAAGAGTCAGGAGACATTTATTCCCTTCTTTGTCATGAACTTTCTGGACAATACAATACATTTCATTTTGCCCATCTACAAAATGAGGAAGGAAAATAGGAACCTCTTATTCTCTCCTCATACATGAATTATATTCTTTGAGATCCTTAGAAAGAAAGATCTAGCATATGTAGGCTAAAAGCTCCTTGAGGAGTTTGACCATTTCATTTTTTCTCTGTGTCCCTCTTACCTAGTACATATTAGGCATTTCTGTTTAAAGAATGCTGGTTGATTGATTTTCTATTATCATTATTCTATTATTAACTCTTAGGAGTTGATCACATCAGACTAGTTAAGCTGCATTTGTTTTGAAGCTCACAATGTGAAAGCTAACTTTCATAGAAACATGTGGCTTCAAGGCACTAGAGACAGGATAGGTATCCAAATGTCAGAACAAGCTCCTTGTCTCCGGGAGTAAAGCTGACATTCTCCAAGGCTCCAGAAAAGAAAAAAAAATCACCCTGGAGAACTTCTTTCCCCCAATAAAGAAATGAAAAATCATTTATATGTGGCAAGTTAACCAAATAATAGCAAGAGGATGGCAGTCCTAGGGAAAGACAGTTTGATGGATGTGGATGGAATGAAATGAGATGCCTGGTTTATTCAACAATAGCTGATCTGTGTTCTACCCTTAAGAGAAAGTTCACCAAAGAGAACAAAGTGGAAGGTGGTTATATCAGGCAAGGGAGAACCACAGATAGCTGGAAACAGTTTGAGAAGAATGAAAATCATAGGGAAGACAAGTGATGCAATAAAATGTTTTCAAAGTTGCTTTGGAAACTGTGAAGCATTACATAAGGGTCAGTTATTAGTATCATTATTATTTTAGCTATTGAAAAGTAAAAGAAGGGCATTATATTATGACTTCAGATTAAGGAATTATTACATTGCAGATTGAGGAAATGAAACTGCAAGTTAAACATGCTATTTCTTAATAGCATGTTTAAAAACAATAGATGATAAACCCCAAAAAAGTGTGATAAGCAGAAACTGTCTTGAAATGTAGCAGGGTTATAGATCCCACACATCCAGGAAAGGCTATATTAAATATATTTGCTGAAACTTTTTTTAATAAACCAAACCAACAAGCCCTATTTTTCATTGCCCTTTAAAAAAAGTTAGCAAAGAAAATAAACTATTGTCAGCAAATATAGCATAGAAAATCTCTGCTTGTGAATGATAGCCCATCTTTAAAATTTCCTGCAACAGTTATGCATGCAGACTACACCTCATAATCCAGTTGCTGATTTAACTTGACAGCTGCAGAAAATATTGAGGGTTAAAAGTATCATTTGAGATGGGGGTGATGGGTTTGAGGACTTGTGTTCTCCTTTTGAAGTGGTCTTTCTGCTTGCTTATATTACAGGCTTAAAGGAGATCAAAAGCTCCAGATGCTATAACCTGCCTTGCTGGAAAGACTTCTAATTGAATCAAACATGAACAGAATATAATTAGATAAAAAGTAATAAAGTCTCTGATCAAGATTTGGAGCTGCAAGCATTTGGACTGCTGTAACTCCTTTTGTGTCCCTTTTATGAAAGTCACCAGTGATTAGAAACCATTATTTCTAAAAATCCATGTGTGTCTATGTAAGATAGAGAGAAAGGGCAGAAAGAATATTCAGAGTTCTTCTTTCTTTCTTCCCTCTTGCCCTCCCTTCTTATATTCCTTTCTTCCTCATTTTCTTTTTTCTCCTTTCTTTGCTTCATTTCTTTTCTTTTTTCTTTTCTTTCCTTAATTCTTTCCTTCCTTGTTTGCTTGCTTCCTTTCTTCCTTTCTTCCTCTTTCTTCCCACCTATCTTCCATTCTATAATCTTACAACATGGTGTTTCCAAATAAAATAGAAAACAAGAGTTCTATGCAAACAGAAAAAGAAGAAGCAACAATATAAATATACAACAGTGTTGAAAAGGGATAAACATGTCCTCATATTCGAATTTGTGGCAAAGCAGCTGGAATGATTTGGCATTGCTGAATCCCAACAAAACCAGATGGAAAACATAACCCAGATAGATATTCTCAGGAGTCCCCCTAGAATCTGAATACAAATACCAATTTATGAATATTTTTCCTATGGCATATCTATATATTCATTTATAATATTCGGGCCAACCCACACTAAATAACTCCTGGGTTCCACTTTTTTGTGTAAAATGATAGAGCAGGTAGTATGTCTACCTACCAATGAAAACCGACAGTCAGTCAACAAATATTAATTGAACATTCACAGAGTTCAGAGAACTATAATGGGGGCTTGAGGTACCTAGACATTAAAGAATCAGCACAGTTCTTGAACCAAAGAAAATATGCAATAATGATTCAAATGATACAGGACATGTTTGTTTAGACACTTAAACCAAGGATTGTCACTAGGGAAGGAAACGGGCTGCACTAGACACAAGAAGACATTTCTAACACTACAGTAATTTTGACTTTTTGTTGTCCATAGACCCAAGCAGAAACTATGCAATCTATCTCTCCTTACTATACAGTGCCACCTAAAGGACTGTCTGCCCCAACTAGAGTGTAAAGCATTTTCTTTCTTTGCAAGTAATAGTATTATTAATTTCATGACACCCCTATTTTTCATGGAGCATTAAAATTAAGAATGTGAAAATGTGCACTAGCTTTTATGCCATTTGACAGAAACAGAAACACTAGCTAGAGTTTTAGATTAGGTTGGAAAAAAACCCTGTTCATTGTATCTCAGAGCAGGGTACAGTTTTCCCCACACTCAGTTTCATTTCAGGAAGCAAGAATTCTGCTCAGTAGTCACACATAGAGGAGCACTGTGGTCTAAAGATTCTGAGTGATGACCCCAGTTTTGCTCAGGCTGCCAATGCTGTATCCAAACAGCATTTAATAAGTGCTTTCAAGGATGGTGGTGACTTGTTTCGTAGGTGAAATAATCCAGTTTTCTGAACAAAGGCAAAAGTACAATGAAATTTATTTCTAAAGAAATGGTTACTAAATTCCTACCTTTTAAAAAAATATTTGGGGGTTAGACAAGGAAGGAAGCACTAACATTCAAAATGAATTATTAATATCCAGAATAAATATTGTTGATTTTTAGAAATCCCCTTGAAAATAGAGGAAAGGAGACAAGTTCTCATAACTGATGTTCTGATATTCTACCGAATACAAATAAAACCACAAAAGCATTGCAGTAATTAGAAGATCATTAAGGCAGAAAAGAAATAATTCTGTTCTTTCTATTTGGTAACAAATACATGATGATATTTTCTCGTTGTGGGAAATTATTAGATTGCTTGCTTGAAAAAAATTGATCAGATACAAGCCAGAAGAGCAGCTTCCATGGCAACAGATGTATTGGAAGATTATAGATGCTGTGTGGCCTCATCTAGCATTTTGATTGATTTAATTCGCAGATTCAAGGAGATCCAGATGTACTGCAGGATAAACTCTGTTTATATCCTGGTTGGTAAAAGAGAAAGGTTACTGGTACAAAAAGCCAATGACTTCCCTCAGACTGGTTTAGATTACAAGTTGTATCATTATAAAACTTTATCATTACTCCTGCTTTACATAACTGATATATTACTAGAAATCATTGCTAGCAGAGTGGGATCTTTTGAATAGAGGGGCTGCTTGGGCCACATAAATGTCTATTCATAAGCATAAATCTAACACAAATGTTCCCTTTCTACTATACATTGGTTTGCCTTTTTTTTATTTGCTACATATGATATATATGTTACTGGAAAGCTTACATAAACCAAATCTCTACAAACTGATTTGTATTTCAAATTTATTCAGATAGTAAATTTAAAGGAGTTTTAACATGGACCTGTTTATAATGTATAATCCATTTATAACACAAATAACCATACCTTTATAATATATATCAATATACTATATAATTTACACATGATTTACATATGTTGAGTTTTCTTACTTTTCAAAAAACATTTGCTTGAAACACTTGCTTGAAAATTCAGATCTGAAACTTTCACTAAAATAGGAAGTATGTTCCACACATTAATATTCTGCTTTATGTCTTTCCATACTGTAGAATTATAGAATTACAGTAGAATTACTACTTAAAGTCCTCTCTTTAGGAGGATTCCTAACTATATGGTTTCACAGTCCAATTGGAAGAGGGGTTGATTAATAAGAACATAATACAGTCTATATGCTCTAATTTATTAGCTTTTGCCAAATTCTTGCATGACCTTGTTTCTCTCTTCCTATTTCCCCAGCTCTATAATATAGGCCAGGTGGAGAAGGGCTTTGAAAGTCAAACAGATAAGTTTCTATTTGATCTTGAAGGTGCTCCTACTTTTTGCCAAGGCACTAGTGATCCCATTTCATCCTGTATGCCTGTATTCTGCAGCAGCCTGACCTCTACTCTCTCACAAATCTTCAATCTTTCCCTCTCTATTGGCTGCCTTCCTTCTGCCTACAAATATATCTGTGTCTCCCTCATCTTTAATAAACTCTGATTTTATTCATCTATCCCCACTGTGGTCCAATATATCCCCCACTTTTTGAAGTTAAAATTGAGGATGTTACCTACAATAGTTGCCCCGTTTCCTTTCCTCTCACCTTCTTCTTAACTCTACAGTCTGGCTTCTGACTTCATTCAACCAAAATTTCTCTCTCCAAAATTATCAATGATTAATTAATTGCCCAATCTAATGACGTTTTCCTAGTTCTTATGCTTCTTAACCTCTCTGTAGCCTTTGATACTGTTGATTATACTCTTCTCCTTGAAACTCTCTTTTATTAAGGCTTCCATGGCACTGCTCCTGGTTCTCTTCCTACCTGTCTGAATGCTCCTTCTCTGTCTCCTTTGCTAGGTCTTTATCAAGACCATATCTGCTAACTACAAGTGTCCCCCAAGGCTTTATCCTGGGTCATCTTCTTCCTCTCTCCAAATTTATTTGATGATCTCATCAGTTCCCATGATTTCAATTATAATCTTTATGCAGATAGTTCTCAGACCTACTGGTCCCAGCCCTGACCTCTCTACCAACCTCTGGTCTTGCATCTTGAACTACCTATTAGACAGCTCAAATTGGATGTTATATAAGTATCTAAAACTCAACAATTCCAAAACTTAACTCATTATTTCACCCTCTCCATCCTTCCTTCTTTCTAACTCCCCCATTACTGTCAAGTGTAGGACCATCTTCAAGTCACCTAGGCTCAAAACCTAGGGATAATTCTCAACTCTTCATTCTCTTTCACATCCCTTTTCCAATCTGTTGCCAAGCTCTATAATTCCTAACTTTGTAATGTCTCTCACATGTGCCCCCTCCTCTCCTATGATGCTGCTACCACCCTAGTGCAGGACCTCATCACTTTATGCCTGGACCATTGAAATAACTGTCTAGACAGAAAAGCATTTTCTTTCTGTGTAAGTAGTAGTATTATTCAGCCATCCATTCAGCTCCTCCATTTAGCTGTCAAATTATCTTCATAAAGTATAGTTTGATCAAATATAAAACCTTCAGTTTGGTATTCAAAATCTGTCACAACCTAGCACTTTCCTACCTTTCCAGTATTCTTAAACCTTATTCCCCACCACCATGCAATACTCTAGGATCCAGTGACACTAGCCTCCTAACTGTTCTTCGTACACTAAACTTTATCACCCAACTCCACACATTTTAGCTGATTGTCTCCTATGTCTGGAATTCTCTACCTCTTTAAATCTGCCTCCTAGCTTCCCTTCCTTCCCTTAAGTTCCAGGTAAAATCCCACCTTCTATAAGAAGCCATTCCTGATCCCCTTAATTTTAGTCCCTTCTGTTTATTAAAATCTCCAATTTTTCCTGTAGATAGCTTATTTGTACGCTGTCTCCTCCATTAGACTGTAAACTTTTAGAGAGCAAAGACTGTCTTTGCCTTTCTCTGTATCTCCAGCACTGATCACAGTGCCTGGAATATAGTAGGCACTTAATAAATGTTTATTGACTGACAGTGCACTAACATTTAGAGAAGGGTGAGAAAAAGCTCCATATAGAAGATGGCACTTGGGCTGTTTTAAAAGAAATTATGGATTCCTAAAGGCAGAAATGAAGAGAGAGAGAGAGAGCATAATAAGCATGGAGGACAGTCTGTTTAAAAGGAACATGGCCTCAGGTTGGTATATAAAGCCCAGATCTACTTCCCTACCAATACACTGGCCATTAAGCCACAAAATTTTCCCACAATAAATTGTGATAGAACAACACTTTTTTATTTTTTCCCAATTACATGTGAAGACAATTTTTAGTATTCATTTTTATAAGATTTTGATTTCCAAATTTTTTTCTCTCTCCTTCTCTCCCTCTCTTTCCCCTCTTCCTAAAATAGTAGGCAATTTGATATAGGTTATGCATGTGCTATCATGTAAAACATATTTCCATATTAGTTAGTTGTGAAAGAAGAAACAGACCAAAAGTGGAAAAAAACATGAAAAATAATAAAGTAAGTGAAAAAAGTATGTTTTGACCTGCATTCAACATCCATCAGATCTTTTTCTAGATGTGGATAGCATTTTCCTTCTTGAGTCCTTTGGACTTGTCTTGGATTACTATGTTGTGGAAAAAAGCAGAGTCATTCATAGTTGATCATCACACAATGTTGCTGATACTGTGTACAATGTTTTCCTTGTTCTGCTCATTTCACTTCGCATCAGTTCATACAAGTCTTTCTAGGTTTTTCTGAAATCTACCTATTCATCATTTCTAATTACACAGCAGTATTCCATTACATTCATATACCACAGCTTGTTCAACCATTCCCTAATTGATGGACATCCCCTCAATTTCCAATATTTTGCCACCATGAAAAGAGCTACTCTTAATATTTTTGCACATGTAGGTGTTTTCCCTTTTTTTATAATCTTTTTGGGATATAGACCTAGTCTTGGTATTGCTGGATCAAAGAGTATGCACAGTTTGTTGTCCTTTGGGCATAGTTCCAAATTGCTCTCCAGAATTGGATCAGTTCACAACTCCACCAACAGTACATTAGTGTTCCAATTTTCCCACATCTTCGCCAATATTTATCCTTTGCCTTTTTTGTCATATTAGCCAATTTGATAGGTGTGAGGTGGTACCTCAGAGTTGTTTTAATTTGTATTTCTCTAATCAAAAGTGATTTAGAGCATTTCTTCATATGCCAATAGATAGCTTTGATTTATTCATCTGAAAACTGCCTGTTTATGTCTTTTGACCATTTATCAACTGGGGAATGGCTTGTATTCTTATAAATTTGACTCAGTTCTCCATATATTTGAGAAATGAGGGCTTTATCAGGCCTTTTTTATTGTTGTGAAGATTGCTTTCCAGCTTACTGCTTTCCTTCTAAACTTGGTTGCATTGTGCAAAAGCTTTTTAATTTAATATAATCAAAATTATCTATTTTATAATTCATAATGCTCTCTATCTCGTTTGATCATGAACCTGTAACTCACTTAACTTCTTTAAGAATTTGGACACTGTACCACTTGGTGCATATGTGTTTGGTATTGATATTACTTTATTGTCTATGGTACTTTTTAGCAAGATGTAGTTTCCTTCCTTGTCTCTTTAATTAGGCCTATTTTTGCTTTTGCTTTGTCTGAGATCAGGATTGCTATCCCTGCTTTTTTTTTTTTACTTCAGCTGAAGCATAATAGATTATGCTCCAGCCCCTTACCTTTACTCTGTGGGTGTGTCTCTCTGCTTCAAGTATGGTTCTTGTAAACAAGATATTGTAGGATTCTGATTTTCTATCCACTCTGCTATCTGCTTCCATTTCATGGGAGAGTTCATGTTCACAGTTATGATTACTAACTGTACATTTCCCTCCTTCCTATTTTTTCCTCTTGTTTGTCCTCTCTCTCCTTTCACCTTTTCCCTCTTTGATAGTGTTTTATTTCTGTCTACTGCCTCCCAAGTCTGCCCTCTCTTCTGTCAGTCCCCCTGCCCTTTTTACTTAATCTCCTCCCCTCTTACTTTCTTGTTGGGTGAGATTTCTATATTCAACTGATTGTGTATATTATTCCCTATGATGATGAGAATAAGGTTCAAGTTATGTCCATTGCCTACTCTCCCATCTTTCTACTGTAATAGGTTTTTCTTGCCTCTTCATGTGAAATAATTTACTCCATTTTGCCTCTCCCTTCATTCTGTACCCAGTTTACTCCTCTTTCTCATCCCTTTTTTTATGTCATTCCCTCAAATTCACCTTGTACCTGTACTCTCTGTCTATGTATATCCCTTCTAGCTATACTATTAGTGGTACAATTTTTAAGAATTACAAGTATTATCTTGCCATATAGGGATGTAAACAGTTCAGCTCCATTGAATCCCTTAAGTTTTCTTTTCCCTTTTTACCTTTGTAGGCTTCTTTTGGGACTTGATATTGGAGATCAAATTTTTTGTCCAATTCTGGTCTCCTCCTTATAAAAATTTGAAATCCTTCTATTTGATTGAATGACCCTTTTTTTTTTAACCTTGAAGTGTTATGCTTAATTTCACTGGACAGGTGATTCTTGGTTGTAGTTCTAGCTCCTTTGCCTTCTGGAATATCATGTTCCATGACCTCTGATTCTTTAAGGCTACAGCTGCTAGTGTTAGCCTGATTGTGGCTCCCTGATATTTTAATTGTTTCTTTCTGGCCACTTGCAGTATTTTTTCTTGATCTGATAGTTCTGTAATTTAGTTATAATGCTCCTTGGGGTTTTTATTTGGGGATTTCTTTCCTGAGATGATGAGTGGATTCTTTCAATGCCTATTTTGCCCTCTGGCTCCAAGATATCAAGGCATTTTTCCTTGATAATTTCTTGAAAGATGATGTCCAGGTCCTCCTTTTGATTTTGGCTTTTAGGTAGTCCAGTGATTCTGAAATTGTTTCTCCTGGGTCTATTTTCCAGGTTAGTTGTTTTTCCAGCAAGGTGTTCTACATTTTCTTTTGAATTTGTTTGATTGATTCTTGATGTCTCATAGAGTTATTAGGTTCCACTTGTCCAATTCTAACTTTTAAGAAATTGTTTTCCTCAATTAGCTTCTTTACTTCCTTTTCCATTTGGCCAATTGCACTTTTTAAAGATTTGTTTTCTTCTGTGGATTTTTGTATCTCCTTTTCCATTTGGTCAATTCTACTTTTTAAGCAGTTGTTTTTTTTCCCACACTGTTGACTCTTTTTTCATAATTCCTCATATATAAAATGAGCATATGTTTTGAAATTGTTGTCCTTCTGAGTTTATATATGAGGAACTGAGGCAAACAGGGTTAAGTGACTTTCCCAGAGTCATATTGCTAGTAACTCTCTGGGGCCAGATTTAAACTCAGGTCTTCCTGACTCCAAGCCCTGTGCTCTATCCACTGGGCCACCTAGCTGTCCATATGTATATATAACCAACCTTATATATGTAGATAACATATATATATATACACACATACATATATACACAGATATATACTTATATTTGTATGCTTTCCAACATTATATGTATATTCATAAGTGTCAGTCTTTTATATATGTGAATAATAAAGTATACATAATATATTCTCATACATATAATACAGTATTCATATATATAAGGACAATAATACAGTATTGAATTGATATATGCAGATGATCCCTCACCTGATATCAGCTGTGATTCTATATGAATCATTTTTTATCAGTTATCATTCATTATAGAGCACACAACTACTTTGTTCTCATTAAAGCTAGATCTCTCTAATTCTGGAACTATATTATCTTCCTTGCTTAGTTCCAAATATTCAGTGGTCTTTCTTCAGTGTGACATTCTTCCAACCTGATACAGGTCAGAATTCCCCTCTGCCTCTTCATATCCTTTCTTTGTGCTTATCACGCTAAAGACTCTTCCATTTTTAAGGTATATTTAATTGCCCTTAATAACCTGGAAAATGGAAAGACATTCCTGGAGACTTTTATTGTGTCCAATTTGGAATTATCCTAGGAATACAAGAGTGGTTCAATATCAGTAACGCAATTAGCAATGTATAGGCTCCTTCCCAGAATGTAGTACTCTATAATGTTCACATATTACATATATATATTATTACATGTGTTACATATGTGAACATTGTAGAATAGTATGTATATAACATGTATATTCATGTTGGAGAAATGATTATTAATAACCAGTGATCTAAGCAGA
Source organism: Vombatus ursinus (assembly GCF_900497805.2). Lineage (NCBI taxonomy): Eukaryota > Metazoa > Chordata > Mammalia > Diprotodontia > Vombatidae > Vombatus > Vombatus ursinus. Next base: position 30,285,782 of record NW_020954590.1, on the reverse strand, counting down.
TCCAGAGTTGCCCCTTTTTCTAGAGTCCTGATTTTAAAAGTTCAGTCTCTTGAAGGATATTACTATAATGAAATTGGACTAACTTTCTTGTTCAAACCCCACCCAGGTGGGATTGTACTCTACTCAGGGTTTGGGTGGAGATTAATTCCTTGAAGAGATTGCCCAAAGCTGGGGGTAATAAGTAAATGATATAATCAAAGTTCAGGTCCAGCTCCTCATTGTAATATTCATTTTCTCGCTAATTGTTAACCAATCAGAGTTGATTGCCACACTTGGGAGCATTCCTCTTCCAATGGGCATATAAACTGTGAGTCCACTGCCATGATTATCTTTGGTCTAAGAGAGAGATGGCCAAATGACCATCCTTTTATTAAAATGCTGGCATTGTTAACAAAATGATTAAATTGTCTAGAAATTAAATTATGTCTCTTGAAACTTTTCAATCACCATCCATCTGTGTATGTATGTATGCACGCGCGCACACACACACACATACACACACATATATGTTGTTTTCCTAATGTTGAAACATCCTTGAATTCCTAGTACAAATCCATAATCATACTTATGAGAACCTTCATGAATGCCTCTTCACTCCCATAGATTATCAGGGCAATAATCTTTAAAATTTCAAGAAGGTCTTGATTGTGAGAAGTAAAAGGAAAAATGATATTAAGAGGCAGAAGGGAAGCCTAAGCTATAAAATGGGGTTGGAAAGGGGAAAACTGACTACTGAACACTCAATGATAAGAAAAAAATGTGTGAGTCTTTCTAGATAGAAGAGATTTGGGTATCATATGATCAAAGTAGTTGCTTTTCCTGTAATAAATGATAACATAGAGTCACATGTGCTATCAGACAAAGAATCTTGAGGAAAAAAAATCAGCAAAAAAAAGAGATAAATAGTAATGGCTGCTAACTATTTGTTGAGGGGTAATAGATACATATATTGACAATCACCTGAAAAGTATTAAAAATCAATAATAATTAGAGAAATGGAAATTAAAACAATTTTAAGGCATAATTTTATCATACTGGCAAAAGTAGTAAAAGAAAGAAAAAATTCAATATTGACTAAAATATGGGAAAATAGGCATATTAATTCATTGCTACTGGTTTCAGACACTAGCTGTGTGACCCTGACACTTTTTTAAAAAGACCTCACTTTGCCTCAGTTTCCTCAACTATAAAATGGGAATAACAACAGCAACTACCTATAATAGTTATTGAACGGTTCAAATGAGAAAATATTCATAAAGCACTTAGCACAGTACCTGGAACATAGTAGACACAATATAAATGCTTATTCCCTTCCCCTTCCCCTTTGCTGGTGGAATTGTTAATTGAATGAATGTAATAAAACATTATTGTGCCATAAAAAATTATAAAATGGACAATTTCTGAGAAACCTTGGAAGTGAGCAAAACCAAAAGAACAAACTATAACAACTCTGTAAAAAGGAACAATTTTGAGAGACTTAAAAACTCATATCACTGCAATGACCAATCATGATAGGTTATTGGACCAGTGAGGAAGAATAATTTAAGCATTTTGAAGAAAAAAAAACTTGCAAGTTACATTATTAATAGTTTGACCCAAAGATTATTCCAATGACTTTATAGCCCTATAGGAGTTTACTGATAGGATGAAAAAACCTGTTTGTATAAAAATAGTAAACTATTTGTAGTAGCAAAAGTTAGACACAAGTTATGTGCCTAACAATTTAGGGGGAAAATTAAACAATTTGTGGTTTACAAATGTAATGAATTATTATCATACCATAATAAATGACAAATATAAAGAACTCATAGGAAAATAAGAAAATTTGTATGAAGTGATTCAGCATAAAGAAGAATGAGAGACAAAGTAAAAATAGAAATAATGATTGATGGTGTTTGTCCTTCATTTTCGAAGAGGAACAATGACATCATGGGGTAATGTGTTGACTCATAGGTGAATTGGATTTAAATGAGACAGAGTATCACAAAGTCATCAGCCTCACTCTCTCTTCCAGAGTCACAGATGACCCAGTATGCAATGGAACACCTTGGTGTCTTCAATGTCTGACTAAGCTCTAAGTGCTATACAGTGTCTGCTTTAGCTGCCTTCATGGCCTTTGGAACAAATTGTTCTCATCTGCTCATTCTACCAGAGGAAGCCTTCACATCCTTGGGGTAGACATCCCCCTAACTCATCAATAGGTTTGAGGCCTGTCAGTTACCCTCAAGTTGATTTAGTCCATCTGTGGAGACAATTTACTGGGTGTGGCCACTGCAGGTGTTACAGCTTCTTGGAGCCACAGATGAGAATTGAGTGAAAGGTGGACACCAAAGGAGGATGGGCAGCCCTGAAAAGGGCTCAGCAAACCCTCACATCAGAGTGCTAGCCCTCCTTGAACACCCCAGAAATAATGATTATTATAAATAAAAACAGCTTTAAATGGCAACATGACTCAGACCAAATAGAATATACAATGTGGGCACTAACTTAATAAAGCATAAACTCTTTCTTTCAACAAACACTAAACTATAGTAGTATAAGGTTAAACATGTTTCATGTCATCATCACTCTTTTGTACATTTTTATGAGGGGTGGAGTTCTTATTATGAATGTAATGAAAGAAAAAAGTCACTGTGGACACCTGAGCTTCCTAAAGGATGGGGATTATATCTAGGATTTCACTGTTATAAGGAGTTCCTATGAAAGCAAAATCACTCTCTCAATACAAGTTAGCACCTTTTTTTCTGAACATCTGTCCTTAGAGTTTCCTAGAGCCCTGAGAAGCTAAGGATCTGCCAGGGTCAAACAGCCAGTACACTAAGAAGCAGGATTTGATTTTAGGTCTTTCGGGCTCTTTTCTAAAAGGTCTCTTTTCTACCCACAATGCCCTTCTGCATATTTCATATCAGATTCCTTATCAAAAAATGTTGATGACATAAGAATTACAGAGGTAGAGGTTACATGTTTTTATTTTATTGAGAACAAAAATAAAACTGTATCAAATAGTTCACTTTTCTCTTTTTGTAGGCTTATATCTGTCATAAAATCAGATAAAATTCCCAAATGATGGCAGAATGAAAAGAAAAGTTGCTCATTTCATAAAACAAAATAATTTATGTGAAGAATCCTTTCCAGAGCTACTTTAAAGAATCTATTTTTAACTAGTGGGTTGAAGTAATGAAATTCAAAGAAATTATAATTTGGCAAGAAAACTCATTTTTCTATAGAACTCTTTTTAGAGGTGGTTTTTTTTTTTTTATTTTAGAAACATTTCCCTTCCTCTCCCACAAAGCATCTCCTTTTCATCCATTTTATATTCTGACTCCTGGATGAGCCATAAGAAAGTGACCGGTGGCTTCCTTTGATGTTTGTTCAAACATCCTCCTCAGAGGTCAATAACCTTAGTGACAGTAAATTTAGGCTTCCTATGCACTGCCAAGTCTAAAATCTTCAAAACTTACTGTGTTTCAAATATCAATTGAGACACTTTGAAGTATTGCTAGAAGACATTGGTTCCTTATAAACTTGCAACATATAACCATGTCATATCTGTGAATATCATTGAATAAAACTAAAGTTAAGATAATCAAATAGCCTATATCAGATAAAGGAAAAACAGTTTTGTTACAAAGAAATTATTAAATTTAGACATGTGAATTTGAAAAGTTAATTTTAAAGGTAATATTTCAATTCTCATTTTTTGCTCCTCCTACTAGAACTCTATATAACAGTGGTCTCCCCATGGATTTTTCCATAGGTCACATTTCTGAATGCAATAAGGAAGTTTGCTCATGCATCTACATATACCATATTGGTCCATCCTCCAGATAGATAATAGATAGAGGGATAGATAGATAGATAGACAGACAGACAGAGAACAGAGAGAGAGAAAGAGAGAGAGAGAGAGAGAGAGAGAGAGGTAGGTAGAGATGATAGAGATAGAGGTAGATGAGAGGGGTAGTGGATAAGGGAGGCATGATATACACCAAAAAAATTATACAAATTATAACACAAGTTATACAAATGTTGTATAATTATACAAAGTTATCCTTTACTTTTAGAAGAAAAAATGAAAGCAAAACATTCTATTTAAGTCATCAAGCATTTATTAAATAACTATTTTGCCAGACACTGTGCTAGGTACTAAAGTTACAAATACAAAACAGTCTCTACCCTTAAAGGAGCATTCCTTCTATTGGTATAGAAAATCTTTTGTTATACTTTTTGCATAAGATATCATAGCAAGTTACAGGAGCCCAGTGAAGTGGGGAAATTTAGGACACTAAACAAATACAATAAGTTGCTTCTTCTCCGGTTAAGAAGGGACTCAGACATATGAGCTACAGTATCAGCCCAAGTGTTTCCTAGATACAAAGAGCCCAGGCCCAGGACAAAAGGGAAACTTTGGGAAGGGATACTGCCAAAAATTCTCTTCCATCATTTGCCCCTAATGATCTTCTCCAACTTCAGGGAAGTTAAAGGGGAAGAGGTCAAGGGGCATGGAGTAGGAAGGTCAGGAGGTGTGATTTTCAGAGAGATTTGTACCTCAATGTAGACTTGAGACTTGATGGCAGAGATACAGGAAGTAAATGAGAGTCCAACCAGCAGAAAGGACATCTAACACAAGGTCCTTGACTGTGTATGTTGGTTTTTTTGTCTAGAGTTTTGTTTTGTTTTGTTTTGGGGGGGGGAAGGGAGTTTGGAGGATGGGGAAATATAGTAAAGCAGGTGAAATATTTGCTAAAAATGTTTTCCCTCTTAGAAAGACCTGCCAAATCTTTAAATGTGCCTGTGATACCCAGGGATCATAGACCAAACTCAATTTTTATGCAAGACAGAATTGGGAAAACATAGCCTATATTTAGAACAAAATCTAATTTTACACAGATTTGCATTGTTTAAGTTTTCTACCTTCTTGCAAATGTAAAAGTAAAGCTAAACGATGAAAATTCTAAGGATTATAATCCCCTAAAGTCTTCCTCAGACACTAGCTATATGATTCTGAGTAAGTCACTTAAGCAGTGTAAATTTTTCAGTGTAAGTACTGTAAAATGAAGAGAATAATACCACCTACCTCCCAGCATTGTTGTGAGGATCAAATGAGATGACGTATGTAAATTACTTTGCAACCCTTAAAGAGTTATGTAAATATTATATTGTTTTCCCCAAGGACAGTTTGTGGTGTTTGCCCCAGGTATAAACATGTAGAGTTACCATACTGGCCATGTGCTCAGCTCTCTATCATAACAAATTTGTTATTTATGAAGATTATCAGCTTGTCTTCACTTCTCCCTATGCCTAGTTGGGACTAGTATAAGTACTGAAATGAATTAAGTCATTAATGGAAAAAGGTGAAATCCAGCGCTATATTCCATCCTAAAACAGCTTATATTTCTAAATAATGAAGAATCATGCTTATTGCCTTATTGTGCTCCTTTATGAATCAATACAGAGTGGCTGCATATGCAGGCTTCAAAAATATATTTTCTTTGATTTGAATCAGGACAAATCCATTGCTTCTTCTAGCCAGCTAAGTTACCATCCCCCAGCAGGAAAGCATACCACAAAGATAAAAGCCACTTGAAATAATTGTATTTGCTGTATCAGTCCCCATCACAATCAACAAAGCTTACTCGCTACTTCACAGATACACTGGTGCTGAATTATATATTCTGATAAATTATCTTCATCTGGTATGTCTTGCTTTGCATGGCTAGATGCAAGCTACATGAAAGTTTAGTTAGATTTATGCATTCTTCTATATGAAACTGTCAGAAATTATTAGGGTCGGGGTGTGTGAACACTTCTCAGTACTGCTGAAAGATGATTCACTATGTACCCTTCTAGGCGGCGAAGTCAGACATATTTCGTTACTCTTTATGCATCTGGCTTCAAGAATAATGTGGAAAAAGGGAGTAGAGCTAGGTAGGGAGAGAATGAACCCAGAATTATCTATACTGCTGAACCATCTCACTAAGCACTGCTGGCAGGGACCAGAATTATCATAAGACTTCTATCTCTAAGGAGCTCTATACATTTAAATATATGGTAGCCTTCTACACCAATAATGGAGATTTATATCCTGCTATCTGATGAGTGTATAGTTTGGCTTTGTTTTGTTTTGTTTAAATCAGCAGAAGATGCCAGATGCAAATGAGTTTGCTTAGTGGCTTTTGTGTTTGAAGATCCTATTTCTCCTGGAAACGAAGCACTCAGTAATGTTAGGAGACAGGGTTTAGAAAAAGATTATAAGAAATCACTGTGAGTAGATGACTTTTTGTCCTCAAGGACCTTTCCATCTTCCATATAAATTGCACTTTGAGTTGATAAATAGACAGGTGGTATCTTAGCCTGCAAGCCTAAAATTTATTGCCTGTCTGGAGAAGTTTAAGTGAATTTTGCTTTGGTTCAAACAATAGCATTTTAAAAAATCACCTACAAATTTTTCTTATCATTTTTGCACATCAATAATGTAAGACAAGTTAGAAGAATTGATTGTTAATGGGTTTGATAATGGCATATGAAGCCTTTTACCTCTTGGTCATCAGATAACTTTCTGATCAGTAATGGGTGGTAAATACTGGCGGCAAATTACTACCTGATGGTTATTTGTGATTCTAGTTGAAAGAAGTTAAAAGATTTGAGCAATGAAGACAAAGTGGAACTTACTCTAGCAGAGAGAGCATATCTCATCCCTCAGAATCAAGGGTAAAACCCAACATCGAGAAAGTATAGCCCCACCCACAGTATTCCAAAGAGAAATATTTTCTTTCTTCCCTGAGGGAAGAGGTTGTTTTATCAGCATGCACAGGAAGAGAGGGAATGAGATTTGGAAGCCACCTCAAAGAGTTTGGGGTTCACCAAGATATGGGTGGAATACAGAGAAGAGAGACCAAGTCAAGATCAAGTAAACAGGAGGGAAATTTCCCCCTCCCCATTGGCTGCTATAGTCAATGGGCTGTCTGAGATGTGTTCTCCTATTCCTCCTCCCTCTCCTTGGTCTAAAAATGGAGATTGATCTACTTTTTTTCTCAGTACAGATAATTCAACCAAATGCTTTTGCATGATTATTGATCATATTTAGTGGCCTATGTAATGTTTCAGGTCTTCATGTATCTGCAAATAGAGGCACTGGGAAGACTTTACCATTTCCAAAGAATTCCTCCTTCATTTTGTACTTAGTGCTGGACATCCATCATGATGATGGCAAACTTCTGACAACCACACATTTCCGTGCTTTATGCTTACCTTAATATTAATAATCAGAGGATCATTGAAGTTATCTCTATTGTTACATCTTTCCAAGAATCTTGGAATTTTTTCTTATTTTTCTAGAATATACCTTGTTGGAGAGAATCTTTTCCAATGTTATTTTGCACTACCAAATCGACTTTTTATAGCTAACAAAAAATGAACACAGAGGGCTCTTGTATCGCCTGTACATTTCAGTGAGTTGTGTGACTAAAGACGCAGTCTTCTGTAGAAAATCATTTAGTTACTAATATTCTCTTGGTCACCTCTGCTTTAGTAATAAGGACTGAAAATATTTTCCCCAAGCTTTGGTCATCTCTCTTTCTTTTAAATACCTGAGATTCCATCTCTCAAAGCCCTCAAAATTGTGTGTCCTCCAACCCTACATTAACATCATCTTTGCATATTACATCTTATCCAGCTCTTCTTCCTTACTTGGTCTTCTTTAATGGCATTTCTACTTCCTCACTTGTCAATTTAGGGACTATGATGCTAAAGTCCAAATTTAGGGGCACAGCTGTCATTGATAGTTACATGTTTGTTGTACAAAAATCATTAATTCTCAATGTGACTATTATGAATACCAAATTAACTACAAAGGACATATGAAAGAAGATGCTATCTGCATCCAGAGAAAGAACTGATAAATAGAAGTATGTATAGACTAGTTTTACATATATATACATACATATATATACACATATTTGTGTCTAATGGTAGTCATCTCTAGGATGGGGTAGTGGGAAGGAAGGGAAAAAAGAAAGTTTTATGATAACTTTATTATATACTTTAAAAGAATAGCAAGTTGTACATAATAGATTTGCAGTTTCATGCGCAATCATCTTATTTTTATTCTACTGTTATGGAAAAGCTTGTTTTATTTCATAAATTAAAAATAAAATAATTTTTAAAAAAGAAAAGAGAGCTGGCCTAGGAGCCCGAAGTCTTGGGTACAAGTCCTCCCTCTGCCAGATAATGCTTATGTGACTTTGAGCAACCTCTCTGTGCTCTAAACACACAAAAACATTATTCTAAAGAGTCCAGAAACTTCATCAGACTGACATAACACACACAAAAGCAGATGTCTTAAACTAAACATGTCCAAAACAAAACTCATTATCTTTCCCCCTAAAACCTCCTCACCTCCTACTTTCCTAGTTACTATACAGGGCAACACCATCCTCCCAGTCCACCAGGATCATGAACTGGAAATCATCCTGGATTCCTTCCTCACTATTTCTCAGCTCCCCTCCCATATCCAAGCTGTTGCCAAAGCTTGTTAATTTATTCTCTGCAATATCTTTTATAAGCCCCCTTCTGCCCTCTGACACTGCCACCATTCTGATTCAAACCCTCATTACCTCACTACTTGAATAGCCTGCTGGTGGGTCGCTCCCTGCTCCAATCCATCCACCATTCAGCCACCAAAGTGAGGTCTCACTATGTTACTTCCTTTCTCAATAAATTCCAGTTGTTCCTTATTGCCTCCCAGATCTAATACAAGGGTATTCGTAGCCCTTCATAACTTATCCCCCTCCTACCTTTCCAGTCTTTTTACACCTTACCATCCTACCAAATTCTCTTCACTCTGGTGACACTGGTCTCCTGGCTGCTACATGAACATTTCTCAGTAAAGAGTGTTCTCTCAGCCTTCCCTTCATGCCTGGAATGCTCTCCCTCCTCAACTCTGCCTACTGACTTCCCTGACTTCCTTTAAGTCCCAATTAAAATGCAATCTTTTACACAAAGCTTTTCTCAGTCCCTCAGAACTACTGTCTTCCCTCTGTTAATTATTTTTTATTTATCATGAATATAGTGAGAGACAGAGATAAAGACACAGAGAGAGACAGACAGGTAAAGAGGCAAAAGACAGTTTCTTCCCTCAAGGAGCTTAGAATCTAATGGGGGAGATGACATCAAACAATAAATAAACATATAAAAAAAAAGCAAATACATGTTTATATTTGTTTGCCTCTTTGGTTTATGTCCAGAGCTTAGCACAGTACTCAGTACTTAGCAGGCATTTAATAAACATTTAATGATACTGATTGATTTTTAAAAAGGTTAAGAATCCCCAATATAGATATATTCAAATATTACTTCGAGAAACTATGATTTCATAAGGGTGAGTAACTTCAGTCTCTATCTCTACAAAAACCTTTACAGATCTGTTTTCATTGGTTTGTTGACATTTTTCCAATGATTTCCTTGAAACCTTAAGGATGACTTTGCTTAGTTGGATCTCTCACCAAGTTTTATTTAATCTTGTTTTTCTCTCAATTATTTCTTACTATTATCCATTACTATTATCCATACTATTATCCTCCATTATCCATCACAAAATTTTGAAAATTTGTTTGTACTCCCAATTGATGTTGCTTTTTACAAAAGTCTCAAGTGTTGACTGGTATAGGCTCTTTCCAAACTCTTTTGAACTCCTTGCTCTGGTGATTGATACATATCTGTTAAACTTTCTTAAGAAATGGAAAGAGTCAGGGCAACTAGGTGGTGCCCTGACTAGGGCACCTAGGCAACTAGGACAGAGCACCAGCCCTGGAGTCAGGAGGACCTGAGTTCAAATGCGGCCTCAGACAAAACAGTTGACACTTACTAGCTGTGTGACCCTCAGCAAATTACTTCACCCTAACTGCCTAAAAATAAAAAAAAAATTTTTAAAAAGAAATGGAAAGAGTCTAAGTTAATATTCTCATGCCTATTTTCCATTTTTCAAGCAGCAACAGCATGATCAAATAAATAAAGTTAAAATTGCACACTATAGCTTCATCTCATTTTTATCCATTCTTCTAGTCACCATATCCTTCCTGGGCACCACATTTTTATAAGTACATGTCTAGAGAAAAGTCACCAGATAAGAGGAATCTGGAAGCCATATTTTAAGAGGAATTCTTGATGGAACTGGGTTGTTTCTTTTTTTTAACCTTAGTCAAGATCTGACTTCAGACATTTTCTATCTGTGTGATCCTGGGCAAGTCATTTAACCTCCATCTACCTCAGTGTCTTCATCTGTAAAATGGCAAAAACCCTGAAGGTCTTCCTCTCTCAGACTGATTTTTTTGACTAGGTAAAAGAAGCCATTCCTTGCCTCATTTCTTACCTAGCCTTAATCACTAAATGAGCATTGCCTCAGTCAGACTGAGACCTGGGAAAGATCTTAACTTAAAAAGGCCAAGGTCTCCCACTGCAACCAGGGCCATTTCTAGTGGTCCTCATCTATATTTTGCCACTGGACCCAGATGGTTTGGGAGGAGAGAGTGAGGCTGGTGACTTTGCACAGCCCTCCCTTACTCAAATCCACTTGCAAGTCATGGCATCACCTTCCTGATGTCATGGTCCTCTTTAAGAATGAAGGAAAAACAACAGCCTGTTCTGAACCTTTAATTTCAGTGGTACAGGGAATTCTCTACCTACAAAACTCCCTTTATCAATAAAAACCTGTAATGACTCTGCCACTTTTAGTCTTAGACAACTGTCTGAGCAACTGAAAGGTTAAATGACTTGCCCACAGTTGCACAGGCAGTCTGTGTCAGAAGCAAGACTCTAACCCACGTTTTCTGACCCCATATTTAGCTCTCTATCCACTACACAACACTATATAGCTAATACTATATCAGGCATCATGGAAAATATAAATAAAAAACAGATTTTTCTTCTGCAAAAATCTACTCTAGTCTCTGATTGTAATGAGGATGTGATCCTGGGTTCTTAAAGGTTATACCAGTGGATTTCAGTCTCTGGTAGGTTTTACCAAGCTAAAAATGTTTTGAATAAGCTTCCAGTGGTAATTCTGTTACCTGAGGACCAGGCCTCCTCACTAAGAAAAATATCATCACTACCAAGCTGGTGAGTCAATAGTGTATTATTTGGCCAAGACAATTCATAAAACAGAGATTAAAAAATGGTCCTTGAGCTCTATGCAGCCCACTTCTCCTATAGTCACAGTGGCAGAATGATAGAGAGGGAAAAAATAATGCTAAGAATTACACAGTTATCAGACTATTAACATTAACTTCAATGGGAGGGTTTTCTGTGTAACATTTATACAATGGCTAAATGCAATGACTAACATTCTTACTATCAATCCATCACAGAATTTCAGAGTAGAAGGAAAACTCAGGGGCCATCTAGTCCAATCGATGCCAGAACAAGATCCATCCAGTCTTTGCTTAAAGAGTTCTAGTACAGAGAAATCCACTGTCTCCTAAGCCAGGTCATTCCATTTTGGAATAGTTATAATTGTTAGGCGACTTGTCCCTGAATCGTCTTAATTTTACCTCATTGCAACTTCCACACATTGGTCCTAGATCTTCCTTCTGAAGCCAAGGACCAGTGTAATCACTTTTCTATTTAAAAAAAAAAAAAAGCATTTTTTCAGGTCCTCCCTCAGTCTTCTCCTTACGACAAAAATTCCCAATTCCTTCAACTAATCCTCATTTGGTAGAATATAGAATCGTTCATGGGGATAAATTTGAAATCATTCTAGAAAGATAAATTGGAGCTCAATTATGAAGGTATTTTAATGTCAGACTGAGTAGTTTGTACTTTTTTTTTTCTAGAGGTAATAAGGAACCACACATTTTTTAACAGCGGAGCAACATGATCAGAGTTAATCTTTAGGAAAATTATTTTGGCACCTGTGTGGACAACTGATTGGAGAGAGATCAGACTGGAAGGAAGGAGACCAATTACAGGGAGCTCATTAGGAGTGTAAAGCCTGAACTAGGCCAGTGGCCATGTGAATATAAAGAATGAAATAGATGTGTGAGATATTATAGAAGTACAAGTCATAAGACTTGGCAAATGATCTCATATGAAGAGTGAGGGAGAGAAAAGATAACTCTGAGGTTACCAATCTGAGTAGATGAGAGAATGTTTGGATGAAGGGAAGAAAATTAGTTCCATTTGGGACAAGTACATCCAGATGGAGATGTGTAACATTCAGCTGGTGATAAAGGATTGGAGTTCAGGAGAGAGTTTAAGGCTGGATATAAAGGTTTGGGGATCATCTGAGTAAAGACAACTGTTAAACCTGTGCAAGTAGATTAAATTATCAAAGGAGAAGGTATAAAGAAGAGAAGACTCACTAGTTCAAATTCCTGGGGGCCAGCTAAAAATATTCTTTTAAAAGTTAATGGGGGAAAAAAAGTTAATGGGAGCTTTATACACAGCACAATATAAAGGAGTGGAATGCCCATACTCTCATGACTGAATTGCACAGGAATTTATGACATTCTGTCCCTGCCTGTTTAATCAAGGGATTTGGGTTATAGAAGATAACATTCAATGGTGTCTTTCTGTCTACTCCACACATCAGCTGTCCTTTCATTAGCTGCACATTGGAGGGCAGAATATGGCACAGAACCAATGTGCTAATCTTTTGTTTGGAAAGGTCCCTAGGTCTTCATGTCCCCTTGAAGTACCCTTAATCCTCTCTAATTAACTATGGATTTCTTAATTTGCATTGTTTACTATGCAATCCAATTGGCTCTCCTCATGGCCATCTGCTTCACTGTGTATTTCACAAATGATCTTCCTACATTTCAGATGCCATATCACCCTGGGAAAGAGTTTATATAATTATTGCTTAAGTGATAGAACAGTTACTTACGCTGCTGCTGCTACTACTGAATCTTTTCCATTAAAAACATAAACAAAAAAGGAAAGCTCTTAAATTACTATGCTGTATTGCTGTATTTATCAAACTTCTAAATTTAAACTAGCAATTTATGATATTGCCTTTGATCAAGTGAACTGACACAATGTGTACATATACAAATATATATATATATATAATATGTGTATGCATATATGATATCTTACATTTGTTGTTCTCAACCCCCTATCCCTTGCCCTCACGTTGTCATGCCATTGCAAAAACATGGGTAACAGAGTAAACTTGAATTTATCCAAGTACTTCCTACATAGCTCCAACTAGAAGTGATATGAAATGATTGATGTGTACCTGTAGCCCAAGCCCCACTCTCTTCCTGTTTCCATGCTGTATATTAAGCCACCTCCCATTCTCCTTTGACTTCATGGAATTCATCAATATTTTCACTCTTCCTTTATCCCTCCCCAAATGCCACTCAAATACCTGTTCTGGATATACCCACTTCATTGTTGTTTACTACAATTTGCATAGCTTTGCACTTGACCAGTCTGAGTGGGAACTCTGTCATGTTTGTAACTATCTTAATGTACCTGTAAATCACTAAGTTGACTCATTTGGAGATCGTTTTCTGGACAGCTCATCTTCCATTTCACTGATACTGCATTTTTGCGTATGGCTTTTCTTCTGCACACTTTGTAAGTTTTTAGGCCTACTCATGTTATTATTGCTTTACTTTTTCTTTCTGTCATACATGCTTGCTTTTGTTCTCTGGTTATACACGTGTTGCTTTGATATGTAGATTATTGCACCCTGCATGTCATTTATACCTACAGTCACCAAAGTAACCTATCAATTGTGACTTTGCATTGTACTATGACTATTGAATGTATTGTTGGTGTTTGCTATGAGTAGCATCAAAAGGTGTTTGATTACATGAGATACTAGGTGATTGGCTTTGTTCTGTTAAGTGCTGCCTTTATTTTTGATTCTGAGCTATGTAATTTCAGATATCAAGTAAACCATAGATGATTTTATATGGGACTAAAAAATTCAAGACCTCGGGGAGGAAAGCAACTAGATATTTAGTTCAGATTGATTTTTCCTGCAGGTAGCATAGACTTTTGAGAATTTTAGTTCTGATAGACAATATATGTTAAACATATGGAAAGGAAAGTATTCCTGTACATATATGCATGCACATATGTGTGCATGTAGATGTGCAAGCACACACATGCACACATACACACACACACACACCTTCCCCTCCCTTCTCCTCTCCTCCCCTCTCCTTATGAGAGTTCAATAAGAAGGATTCTGAGCAGAGATGTCTGAACACAAGATTAACTTTCAGATCAAAATGAAAAGAGGGCTAGCAGAACAGGATATGTGGAACAATACAGAGATCATCAGAGAGAGAAGTTCCTACAGGTGCTTTTTGTTGTTGTTTTGTTTTATTCAGATTCAGACGCTAGTGTCTGGTTCAGGGGTGGGGAACCTGTGGCCTCGAGGTCACATATGGCCCTCTAGGTCCTCAAGTGCTGCCCTTTGACTGAATCCAAACTTCACAGAACAAATCCCCTTAATAAAAGAATTTGTTCTGTAAAACTTGGACTTAGTCAAAAGGCCACACCCAAGGACCTAGAAGACCACATGTGGCCTTGAGGCCACAGGTTTCCCACCCCTGGTCTGGCTGTTGTAGATTTGCCTTGAGCAGCCATAGCCTCTGCTGATTAGAAAAGACTGATAGACCGAAGCTAATAACTAAAGCTGTTTGAAATCAGCAAAAGATCAATGAGAGTTCAAATCTCCTTTCCCTTCCCCCATGACTAACTAGAGTCAGTAAGAATCACCTACATGATTGCTCTCTTAAACTTTTCTGAATTCTTGATATTTTCATATAAAACTATCACTGGTCATTACTTCAAAGGATTCATGCCTGCTATTGTGTACAGGGGTTGTAATGGAGGGGATCAGTAAATAGCTTGTAGTATACACAACTAAATAGGACAGCATTTGGAACCTCAATCAAAAATAGCTATTTCATCTTGCCTTTAAGGCTTTGAGTTGTAACCCTAAGAACACCCTACAATTTTATTTTATTGAGAAATAAAAGTTTCTTATTAGGAAAGAAAGAACACCATGTAACTCAGGACTTTTTACCCTAGATTACTCAGTCAGGTATAAATCAACTTAGGTAATAAAGCAGACACTAAAAGGCATGGATGGCATTTTTCTCAAAAGCAGATAGCCTGCAGGCAAAATTCACTCCATTCATTGTATTTTTCTTTCTTTTTTTCTTTTAAAAATTAGTCTGTTACTGGTTTCTAGTTAGGGGCAGAGTTGAGGGTTTGACCAAGGGATAGCCATGTCCCCAGGCTGGCTGGCTGGCTAAGGGAGAAGAGAGAAAGAATCTGACCTGCCTACAAAAATTCCAAAAGTAGAGATGAGGAGAAAGCTCCTCTTCTTTTTTTTCATTTTTCAACTATATGACAATCTTGCTAAATGGCACTGTCTATTGGTTACGTATTTAGCAGATTAAATGATTGTTATATTAGACATAGGGCAGGTAGATGGCACAGTATATAGAGGACCTGGCCTGGAGTCAGGAAGACTTATCTTCCTGAGTTCAAATCTGACCTCAGACACTTACTAGGTACGCGACCCTGGGCAAGGCACTCAACCCTGTTTGCCTCCATTTTCTCATCAGTAAAATAAGGTGGAGAAGGAAATGGCAGACCACTCCAGTACCTTTGCCAAGAAAACCTCAAATGGGGTCACAAAGAATCAGACACAATTGAACAACAACAACAATCATATAAACTTTGGAAGAATACCTGAATTTGTGACAGACTACAAGTAAAATTCATTTGCAAAGGGGGAGAACTTGGTAGTAATGACCCTTGGGGAGCACTTTAGGGTACCAATTCAGGCACCTGCTTGGGAAAAAAATGTAATTTATTAGGGGGAAGGGAGGGGAACAGAACAGAATGCTGAAATCAACCTTATAGAATCATAGGATTCAGAGATAGAAGAGACCTTAAGAATACTGGGTCATAAATCTAGAGCAAGAAGGAATCTTAGAGGTTATTTAGTCCAATAAATTAAATGGCCTCTATTGCATTTTATATATAAAGAAACTGCAGCCTTAAGGGTTCATATGAATTGCTCAGCAGCTATCTATCAATCAATCAGTAAATATTAACTAAGTGCCTACTATGTGCCAAGCACTATACTAAAGCACTAAGTTCTAAAGATACAAAAAGAGGCAAAAACAGTCCCTGCTCTCAATGAGCTTACAATCTATGAGACACAACATGCAAACAAATACATTCAAAGCAACCTATATGTAGGATAAATAGGACATAATTAACAGAGGGAAGGCACTGAAACTGAGAGGTTGGGGAAGACTTCCTGCAGAAGGTGGGGGGTGGGGGTGGTAGATACTGAGGAATCCAAGATGATTCCTAGGTTGCAAGGCTGAAGGACTGGGAGGATGGTGTGGCCTTATACAATAACAGGGAAGGTAAAAGGTTTTGGGGAAAAGATAATTCCATTTCAGATATATTGAGCTTAAGATACCTAGTGGACACCCAGTTTGAGGTGTCTAAAAGACAGCTGGAGATGCAAGATGAAGGTCAACACAGAGTTTGGGGCAGGGTGAGTAGAGGTGAGAATCATCAGCATAGTGATGATAATTAAACCTATGGGAGGTGATGAAATCACCAAGGGAAGTAGTATAGAAGGAAAAAAGAAGAGAGCCCAGGACAAAATCCCAAGAGATATTGACAGTTAGAGGGTGTCATCTGGAGGAGGATCCAGCAAAAGAGATGGAAAGGAGTAGACAGACAGGTAAGAGGAGAACCAGGAGAGAGTTGTGTCCTAAAAACCTAGAAAGAAGAAAATATTAAGGAACAGAGGGTGATCAACAGTGTCAAAGGCTGCAAAGAGGTCAAGGAGGATGAGGATTGAGAAAAGACCTTTGATTTTGGCAACTAAATGATTTTGATCATTAGTAACTTTGGAGAGAGCAGTTTTGGTGAAATAATATGATCAGAAACTGGATTGTAAGGGGTTAAGAAAAGAGCAAAAGGAAAGTAAGAGGCACCTATTGTAGAGTGTGAATGTCAGAGAGGACAATCTGTTGGGTGTGATGGGATGGAGTGGGATCACTTGAATAAGTAGAAGAGTTAGTCTTGGTAAGGAATAAGGCCACTTCATCATGTGAGACAGGAGTGAAGGAGGACAGAATGGCAGAAGGCATCTGAGTGATAGGAGATGAGGAAGAGGAAAGAAGAGGGAGCTTATGATAAACGGCCTCAATTTTTTTCTGTAAGATATGAAACAAGGCTTTCAGCTGAGAGAGTTGGAAGAGGGAGAGCCAGGAAAGGTTTGAAGAGGGATGAAAAGGTTTGGAAGAGCTACTGTGGAAAGTAGGATACTGATAGATAGATAGATAGGAGAGGTATAGTAGGATTGCCAAAGGGCAGTGAGGATGCAGTTGAGGTTGTGTAACATAAATTTGTGGTGGACCCTAACAAAACATCTGTGTGATTTTCTCCTCTTTTATTCAGTAGCAGGAATAAGGGCAACAAATGGTGAGAGTGACCCAAGATTGAGGCTTGACTGGGTATAATTGGTGATATGATAAGGATGCTAGGGATCCAAGAGAAGAGGACAGTGCAGAGTTGAATTGGATGACCAAAATGAGAAGAAGAGAGAGTAGTTAGTACAGGAGAGATGACCTAGGAGAGAATTGAGGGATCAAGGTTTGGAGGTTACAGTGTGGACAAAGAGTGGGGTTTTATAATGGGAGTGGAGAATGTGAAAAGCCAGTAGCTTATGGTTGGGTAAGTGGATTTCATAATTCTTGAAACTTTATGTTTCATTTGTAGGTGGTACATTGGTAGGTGATGACAAATATGATCATCTTTGTGAGCAACTGAGGTGGGGTGAAAAAATAGCTCATGGAAAGTGAGAAGATTGAGGAACTGAGTGGTTAGGGTATTTGAGGGAGAGTCAATGTGTATGTTAAAGTCCGCTGGTATGAAAGTAGGAGTTGCCCAGGAAAGAAATAGTGTGAGCCAGGTATTGAACTCATTGAAGAAGGGAGGGTAGTAAGCCTGGAAATCTGTAGATAATAGCTATCAGGAATTCTATTGAATGGTAGTTGTGAATAGCATGGACCTCAAAGGAAGAGATGTCACAGTGATGGAGGAAGAGGGAGAACGTAGAAGAAGCAATGAGGAACAAGTATCCTTCACCAGAACTAGTGAGCTGAAAAGAATTAGTAAAGGTGCAGCCAGTAATAGAAAGGTTGACCAGGGAGGCTGTGTCAAATCTAGGATTCAGTAAGAGCTAGTAGATTAAAGAAGTTGGAAAGGAAAAGATATAAAATATAGGGAAGCCTGTTCCCTCTGGAATAGGCATTCCAGAGGGCACATTAGAAGGGCTAGCTGGAATTATGTTGAAGTTTTGGGTTGAGAATATTGAGGGGGATGAGAAGGAGAAATTGGGTTGTGGAGACTGTGGGATGGGGGTTAGATGATGATCTATAGGGGTTCAGAGACACCAGGATTTGAAGGGTATGACCAGGTATGAGAATATGAACTCATTACTGAGCTAGGTGACACAGTGGATAGAGTACTAGATCTAGAGTCAGAAAGACCTGAGTTCAAATACAGCCTCAGATACTTACTAGTAGTGTAACCCTGAGCAAATCACTTAATCTCTATCTGCCTCAGTTTTCTTAACTGTAAAATGGAGTTAATAATAGCATCTACCTCACAGAGTTGTTGTGAGAATCAAATGAGATAATATTTGTAAAGTGCTTAGTGCAGTGCCTAGCAGACAACAATAGCACTTAATAAATGCTTAATTCTTTCTCCTATCCCTTCAGGCTAGTAAGTAGAAAAGCCAGGATGTTCACCTAGGTCTTCCCACATCAAATCCTATATTCTTTTCATTATACCGTCTTTATTTCATCTACAAGACAGTCATCCTCAGTCCTATAGTTTGATGACACACTACGGTGTGATTAGCATGAGAAAAAATAAATGTATGATTGAAAAGATCATGATCCATTCACGCAGGAAATCAAGAATATCCTAACTCTGGACAACTTATGTGCACCACTGGTTTCATCATGATGCCAAAAACATATAATAAAGGTACCTTCTTTAATGAAGATTGGAATTCTAATCATTAAAGAAAATACCCGCATTGATGAGATCACGTATCCATTGACATATTGGGGTCCTGTATTGAGGCAACCTTGCCCTCAGAGTTTACAATGTATTCATGAATGGTCATTGTTCTACACATACCCGGCATAAAACTTAAAACAAAGAGATTTTGGTCACTGTCATTCATTTTCAAGTCATGTGTCTACCCCAAAATAATACGATCCTGAGAAGGGATTTTTTTTTCTTTATTTATTGATGGGGCCAAAAGGACAGGTCAAAGGGTGCCTTTGTCATCCTCATAGGCAAAGAAAATGGAGCATATTTCAACATCTTCTAAAAGCAAAAGGATTCTGAGAACAGGGGCAATGAATCAGGTCCATGACATCTCTTCAGTTTGTGATAGTTACTGGTTTACAGGGCTTTACTGCTACCTGAAGTGTAGATTGCACTGCTGCAATTGTTCTGTGTGTAACCTTTAACTCTTACTTGAGCAAACAAATGAAAGAAAAGCAATACCATCAGATGGGTTGATTTATTTTTAAAGCCAATGATTTTTTGTTTAATATAAATGTAAAAACATAAGTTTTCCTTCAAGCTAGCCAGGTAGTTTGAGCAATTCATCAAAACCAGAAGCACCAGAGCTCTGAAATAAGACAGAAAGAAAATCTGCTCACGTCCAAGTCATTTTCTTTCCCTTCCATCGGAAAGATTTAGGGCTCAAGTAAGTTTTGAATGGGGATTACAGTCAGACTGACAGACTCCATATAATTAAACTAACTTCATTTTTATTATTAATTTCCAGAATTGCTAATACAGATGCCATATTTAAGTGTCTTTTCCTTTCTTTCAGATCCCTCTTGGCTATTTGTGAATGCATCTAAAAGCCTCTTGTCAGCTCCTCATCCATTTAAAATATTCCTCTTCTGAAAAACCATTTGTCATCTTTTCCCTTTCCTCTGGTCAGAGGTAATTTATGACATATACATAAACTCTTTCCAAATAAAAATATGAATAATTCTTTTGCTTTCAATTTTCCTGATTATCAGAGGAGTTAAGTTGGCAATGGAGCCCTTTATATCTCCAGCAAACAGGAATCCAGCCTTCATTACCAGTGTAGTCAGTCAGACTCATAGCAGTAGACTCCTCAGTTTCCTCACTTCATATCCTTCCCTTAAAATGCACATTTATGACAGAAACTCAAGCCAAGTAATAGGATTAACACATTTGTATTAAATGATACACATCACTCTTCATAATCAGAGATTGCAATAACAGTAAAACATTTGAAAGCACAAAAACATTAAGGGAATAGAATATGTATTAAACTCCTTCAGCTGTTAAACTCTCTCATATTCTATAAATTCTCAGAACAATGAAAAAAGGGAAAGTCAAGTTTTTCAGAATAAGCACAGAAAAGCAAAATGCCATCTTCTCCACAATTTACTCTAGTTTTTGGAAATTACATTCTGTGTGGCAAAGGGATGTTGTGCCAAACTTTAAGCTATACATCATCATCATCATCATCACAATGTACTTTTATATAGTTTTTAAGTCTTACTTCCACTCTAGTCCATCCTCTACATGACTGTCAAAGTGACTTTTCTTAAACATAAATATGATAACCATATCACTCCCCAATTCCATAGATTCCAATGGCTTCCTTGTTCCTCTAGGATCAAAAATAAATTCCACTGTTTAGTATTTGAAACTCTCTGCAACCTGACCCCAGCCGACTTTTCCAATTTATTGCTTATTACTATCCCCCCTAAACTCTGGGATCCAGACAAACTGGCCTCCCATCTCTCATCTTTGTGCTTTTGCATTGGCTGTCCTACCCACCTGGAATATACTACTTCCTTAATTCTGCCACAAAGAATCCCTCTCTTCCTTCAGGACTCAGTCAAAGCACCATCTTCCACACGCAGCCTTTCCTTATTTGCTGCAAATGCTAGTGCCCTCACAATGAAACTACTTTGTATTTATTTGCTTTTATTCTCTTTATATTGATTCTGTATGTACTAGTACATGTTGTCTCCTCCCTCAGAATGCACTCTTGTTGAGAGTAGGAACCATTTCATTCTTTGTACTTGGATTACCAGATGCTTGTTGATTGAGTGGAGATCTAAGGGTCCCCTGGGATAGAAGCACTCAAGTTGATGATGATAGATAGATAGATAGATAGATAGATAGATAGATAGATAGATAGAT
>NW_020954590.1:30212599-30264502 GCF_900497805.2 Vombatus ursinus | reverse complement strand
GATAGATAGATAGATAGATAGATAGATAGATAGATAGATAGATAGATAGATAGATAGATAGATAGCTTAGATAGATATAGGTAGAGCTTCTCTTTTGAACGTTAAGAAAATAAAGATGAAACAAGTATAGCCTATGAGTAGAAGAAAAGATCTCAGAATAGAATAGAAGGAGGTAGAAATAAGGAGGAGGGAAAAGTAAAAGAGGACTTTTTTTGGAAAAGAGGTACACAAAAAGTCATTCCTCAATTTCTCAAAGAATGTTAAGTCATTTTTCTAAGGAAGAAATCCAAGCTATGAATAGCTGCATTAAAAAAT
The DNA here is from genome assembly GCF_900497805.2 of Vombatus ursinus. Classification (NCBI taxonomy): domain Eukaryota; kingdom Metazoa; phylum Chordata; class Mammalia; order Diprotodontia; family Vombatidae; genus Vombatus; species Vombatus ursinus. Next base: position 30,264,187 of record NW_020954590.1, on the reverse strand, counting down.
GCTACAAATTATTAATAATTGGACAAACCAAATTAAAACAATAATAACATTCTATATCCCACCCATAAGATTGGCAAAGTTGACCAAAAAAAGGAGAGGGAGAGAATGGCAAATATTAAAGCAGCTGTAGGAAGACAGACATATTAGAACAACTGTTGGTGGAGCTATAAAGTGGTCCATCCATTCTGGAAATCAATTTGGACCCACTCCCAAAAATTACTAAACTCTGCATATCCTTTCAACAATCACTACAATCATGAGGCCCATACCCCAAATAGATCAAAGAGGAAAAGAAACCCTATGTACAAAAATGCTTATGTCAATTCTTTTCATAGTGACCAAAAATTAGAAACTAAGGGCCTGTCCTATTGGGGAATAGCTAAACAAATTGTGGTATATGAATATGATGGAATATTATTATGCCATCATAAATATGAAGAGAACAGTTTCAAAGGAAACTGGAAAGATCTCTGGGAATTAATCCATAGTGAAATGAATAGAACTAGGAGAACAATTTATACAACGACAAAATATAGAAAAAAAAAACTTTGAAAGATTAAAGACTTTAAAAAACTTCAGGAATTCAAAAGCCTTCATAACTAACTCCTCCCTACCTTTTCAGTCCTCTAACACTTTACAACAACTCCCATGTTGTCTCTGATCTGGTGACATTGACCTTACTGTTCATCAAACTAGACACTCTTAAGGGCAGCTAAGTGGCGCAGGGGATAGCGCACTGGCTCTGGAGTCAGGAGGACCTGAGTTCAAATCCAGCCTCAGACACATACCACTCAATAGCTATGTGACTCTGGGCAAGTCACTTAACCCCAATTGCCTCATATAAAAAAAAAAAAACAAAACAAAACTAAACACTCTTTCTCTCAGCTCCCAGCACATTCACAAGTTGTCTCCTATGCCTAGTATGTTCTCTCTCCTCATCTCCACCTCCTGGCTTCCCTGGTTTCCTTCAGTTTTCTCAGCTAAAATTCCACAAAGGTTTCTACAGGAAGACTTTCTCAATCCCTCTTAATTTTAGTGCTTTCTCCCTGTTGATTATTTCTTACTTATCCTCTACATAGCTTATGTGTGTGTATATAGTTGTTTACGTGTTGTCTCCTTATTACATTGTGAATTCCATGAGGTCAGGGACTGTCTTTTGCCTTTCTTTGTATCCCAAAAGCTTAACACAGTGACTGGCATATAGTAGGTGCTTAATAAGTACTCATTGACTGCCTGACTCTTATCCAATGTAGTAATAACTCAGGAATTGACTGAAAATAAGGCATTCACTTCTATTCAGAGAGGGTATGAATATAAAATGCAGAAAGGAGCATATATTTTGGGTCTGGTCAATGCATAAATTGTATTTGCTGGATTATGTATGTTTATGGTAAGGGTTTTCTTTTTCATTTCTGCTGTTGTTATTGAAGTTGCTTAATAAGGAGAGCAATGAAAGGGATATATTATAAATGCATGTAAAATTAAACAAAAATCAGAGGAATGAATATTTTAAAAAAACACAGTCCTTGCTCTCAGAGAGCTCACATTCTAATGAAGCAGACAATATACAAAAACTATGTAATATAAAATACATACTCAGGGAAGCCAGGGGCAAGAAAAGCTTATTGTAGAAAGTGGGATGTTCTTTTCTTTCTCCTTTTTTTGAAAATTGGGGTCATTCATCCATCCAATCTTGCGGCACCCTCCAGTTTTCCACTGACATGACTCAACAATCCTAATTGCCAATTCCTCCAGGATCTGAAAATGTTATTCCTTTGTGCCAGGTGTCTTGAATTCATCCAGGACAGTTAAGTTCTCACTTGCTACTTATTGAAAGCATCACCTTCCTTTCGGTCTTTTTGCTGCTACTCTTTCATTTACAGCATAAAGGTTACTCTCCTTTGCAAAGAAAACAGAAACAAAATTAGAATTGAGCAGCCCTAGCTTCTCTCTGCTATCAGTTATCATCACCCCATTCACCCCAAGCAGAGTCTTGTTCCTTACTTCTCTTTTTTTCCCCAATATGCTTCAAAAAAGTAACCCTTTTTGCTGTCCTTAGATTCCCTTGTCTATTCTTGTTCATTCAGAACCTTACCGTTCCTGACAGTCTTCCTTTATTTAAAAAAAATTATGTTCTAAAATTTTAAAACATCAGATAAAATGGGCATTTCTATATCAACAGAAGACAAAAAGATTACATATTAGACTACATATTTCTATCTTATACAGCTTGCTTTACTTCTGTTATTTTCAAAAACGTCCTACTTGTCTTTGCTTCTTTCTGGTCTCACTTCTATTTTCTTCTGTGCATTTTTTTAAAAAGATGTTTCAATAACCTCTCTTTTTTTGCCTTGTTTTGTTTTTGTTTGTGTTTTTTTCTTGCTCCCTATCCTTATGACCCCTTTACCTCCCACTCACCCCCAATGGAAAAAGGAAAAGAGAAAAACAAAGCCTTCGTAATAAACATATAGAGTCAAGCAAAACAAATTCTTATATTGGCAGTATCTGAAAATATATCTTATTCTGAATCCTAAGCTTGACACTATTTTACCAAACAAAGCCACATTCTTATTTTCATCTTCTATTGCCTGACCTTGCTTCCATTCTCTGCAGCTTTCTTTTTCTTTTTTTTTTTTAATCTAAGTTAGTTGATGTGTTTTCCCTGCATCCACATTGGTATCTTCAGACAAATCCCATTTTTCCTCATTATTTAAAATTGTTTCCTTTTGTGTCTTCCAAATTTCAATCTTGAGTGTCTTCTATCCTTCTTGGACCAACTCCTACCAAAATATTTTACTCAATAGGATCCTACATAGTTTTCTATTTAACTAAAATCCAGGATGCACTTCCAACTATTCTCAGATTTCCTTTCCTCTATCACATGATTTCATAAATAAGAGAAAAAAGGCAGTAATATTAAGTATATAATGTAATAAAAATAGTAATTTATAAAGAGAAGAAAAGAAAAATTAATAGAACTAAATGGAGTTTAGGAATGCCACCCTAAACAACAAGTTTGTCAAATATAGACATAATAACAACTATTCAAAAGAGAACAATAATGATGAGACAACATACCAAAAATTTGGAGATTTATCAAAAGCAGTTGTAAGAGGGAAAAAAAGTTATTTATCTGGAAAGATGGATTTGCCAAATAGAAAAAAAGAGAATTAATGAATTGTGTATTATAGTTTAAAAGCTCTAAAATCAATAAATTAATAACAAAAGAATAAATATTTAAAATTAAAGAAATCAATAAAATGCAAAAGAGTCTATAAAAATGTTTAAAAAAACTAAAGGCTAATTATTTGAAAAGACTTAGAGAATTGATAAATTGTTAGTTATCCCAAATAAAAAAAGGAAATAGCAAGGTTAGATAATGAACAAAGTTCATTCACAAAAGAGAAGAAAGTTTTTCATTGTCAGAACCTATAATATGCAATTACTTGCGAGAAAATAAACAAGAATTTAAAGAAAATGAATAATTACCAACAAAAATATAAAATTCCCCAAACTAACAGAACATTAAATGGAAATCCTAAAAAACCTAGTCTCAGAAAGTGAAACTAAATAAAGGCTGCAAGATAACTCTAGAATGACTGCTTGATCTGAAATCTGGGGCCTGGGTTCAATCAACAAGCGTTCATTTAGTGTTTCCATTTGAATTGTCTTAGGAAGATTCTGAAGATTACCTGGCTGGATAAGGTTTCAGACACTGAGGTCCTTCCTCAAACTAAACTGCCAAGCATTCAAACTCTACTACACAAAGCAAAATTCTAATGGGGGTGCCGTGTTGTTTGAAAGCCAAACTTATGCTTGCCTAAAAAACTATTTTATGGAGAACTTACACAGGGCAAGCGCTCACATGGCGGTCAGAAGAAGTGACACAAGGACACTCTCAAGGTCTGTAACTTGACTCTAGCATAGTGAGTCATTGTGCTCTTCTTCTAGAATGAAGGACAACAATCAACCAACCAGGCACTGTGATAAGTGCTGGGGATACAAACAAAGGTTAAAAACACACCCTTTTACTCAAGAAGCTCACATTCTGACAGTAAAGAAAATATGCAAATGACTATTTATGTACACAATATATACGGAGGCTCTGGAAGGTAATCTTAGAGGGGTACAGAGAACATGGAGGGAAGGCAATATCAATTTGGAGTTTTGGGTGTTGGGCAAGGACTTCTGCAGAAAGTGAGATTTGAGCCGAGCCTTGAAAGAAGTCAGGAAAGTCAATAGGCAAAGGCGCTAAGACAGTATTCTAGGCATAGCAGACAGCCAGTGAAAAGTCATAGACTGGGGAGATGGCAGCAATAACACCAGTGTTGTTGGATTGCACAGTACAGGAAGTAAAGCATAAGAAGACAGGAAATCAAAGAAGAGGAAAGGTTTTAAAGTACTTTAAAGAACAGCAAGTTATACTTAATCCTAGAGTTAACAGGGAGCCACTGGAGTTAATTGAGTAAGTGAAGTGATATTGCTAGCCCTGCACTTCAGGAAAATTACATTGGCAGCTAATGGAGGATAGATTATTGCAAGAGACTAGAGGTGGGGAGACCAACCAAACATCTATTGCAGTAATCCAGGCATGAGATAGAGAGCGTGCACTCACCATCTGGTGGTTGAGTAAATAGAGGAGAAGGTATGTAGTGAAGAGATGTTGTGAAGATAGAAAGGATAAGACTTAGCAAGATATTGGGTTATGAAGTAAGTGGAAGAGAGGAGTTGAGGAAGTCACTAAGGTTGGGTGCCTGGATGACTAGAAGGATGGTGGTACCCTCAACAGTAATAGGAAAAGTGGGAAGAGAGATAAATTTTAGTGGAAAGACAACAGATTCTGTTTTGAACATGTTTGGGTATGCTCTGCCTTTGATGTTTACTATCTTTATAACTTTGGGCAAGTCCCCTAACCTCCCTGGGCCTCATTTTCCTCAGATCTAAAATGAAAGAGTTGAATCAGTGCTCTCTTTGAAGGTAGGTAGCATTTTTCATCATGGGTCATTTGGAATTAAATTGGATTATTGACTTGATCAGAGTAGTTAAGTCACAATTGATCATCCTTACAATATCACTATTACTATGTACAATGTTCTTCTGGTTCTACTCATTTCACTTTGCATCAGTTCATATAAGTCTTACCAGTTTTTTCAGAAGCCATCTTGCTCATCATTTCTTATAACCCAATAGTATTCCATCACAGTCATATACAATGACTTGTTCAGCCATTCCCCAATTGACAGGCATTCCTTCAGTTTCCAATTCTTTACTACCTCAAAAAGAGATACTACAAATATTTTTGCACAGATAAACTCTTTTCCCTTTTCTTTGATCTCTTCAGGAAATAGACCAAGTTGTGGAATTACAGAGTCAGGGTTTTTTATACACAGTTTTATAGCACTTTGGACATAGTTCTAAATTATTCTCTAGAATGGTTGGACTAGTTCATAACTCTACCCAATAATGCATTAGTGTCTCAATTTTTCCACATCTTCTCCAGTATTTATCATTTTCCTTTTCTATCATGCTGGCCAATCTGATAAGTATGAGATAGTATCTCAAAGTTATTTTAATTTGCACTTTTCTAATCAATAGTGATTTAGAGCATTTTTTCATAATTGACATTGATAACTTTGATTTCTTCATCTGAAAACTGCATGTTCATATCCTTTGACCATTTATCAAATACCTCTTATTTTTATAAACTTAATTCAGTTCCCTATATATTTGTGAAATGAGGCCTTTATCAGAGAAACTTACTGTAAAAAATTTTTCCCATTTTCCTGTTTTCCTTCTAACTTTGGCTGCATTAACTTTGTTTATGCAAAGGCTTTTTAACTTCATGTAATCAAAATTATCCATTTTATTCCCCATGATCCTCTCTATCTCTTGTTTGGCCCTAAACTCTTCCCTTATCAACAGATATGACAGGTATATTTTTTTCATGCTCCCCTAATTTATTTATTTTTTTTGTGAGGCTATTGGGGTTAAGTGACTTGCCCAAGTTCACACAGCTAGTAAGTGTCAAGTGTTTGAGGCCAGATTTGAACTCAGGTCTTCCTGACTCCAAGGCCAGAGCTCTATCCACTGTACCACCTAGCTGCCCCCCCTAATTTATTTATGATATCACCTTTTATGTGTAAATCATTTATCCATTTTGACCTTATCTTGACATACACTGTGAGATGTTGGTCTGTTTAGTTTCTTCTAAATAGTATTTCTGTTTTCCCAACAACGTTTGTCAAATGGTGAGTTCTTACCCCCAAAGCTTGGATCTTTAAGTTTATCAAATACTAAATATTTACTACTGCATATTGTGTACCTAATGTATTCTACTGATCCACTACTCTATTTATGAGCTAGTACCAGATTATTTTGATGATTATCACTTCGTAATATGAAAAAAACATTCTTGAGATAATTACAAAGAGATAAACCACAAAGAAATTGCTCCAAATCACTAGAAATAAAAGAAATTCAAATTAAACAATTCTGAGCCTTAACTTTACAACCAAAAAATTGGTAAAGATGGCAAAAATTGAAATACTCCATGTCAGAAGGACTATTGGAAGAAGGGTACACTGGCATACTGGTTAGTAGAGCTGTGAATTCATCCAACTTTTATAAAGACTAGTTTGGAATTATATGAAATAAAATGAGCAAGATATTCTAGAAAATAACTTTGAATTATTTGGGAAAAAATTGCTAAGATGTCCATAGCCTCTGATGTAGAGAGAAAAATACAAGAAATGTCTCATCTATACCAAAATATTCATAACAGGGATTTTCATATTAGCAAAGAACTGGGGAAAATATAGGCACCCATAAATTGAGAAATGGTTAGCCTAATTTTGGTAAATGAAACGGTAATGAAATATTAGTGAGCATTAAGAAAAGGCAACCATGAAGAATTCAGAAAAATAAAGACACATAAATTGATGCAGAGCGAAGCAATCAGATCCTTTAAAATAACATACACAATAACTACAAAAATATGATTAAAATTGCCAAGTACAAAACCCAGTAGAAAAGATGAGAAAATACAATTTCATCCTTTCTTTGGAGAAATAGAGTACTATTTGCATATAATGTTGCATAATTGTAGATAAGATCAATGTATTTATTAGCTTAACTCTTTTCTTTTTTAAAATAATCTTTCTCTCTTCAATTTACTGGGGGGAAATCTCATTGGTCAGAAAAGGGTGGTTTGGCATATATTTAGAAATTCATGTGATGTAAAAACAAAAAGTGTCAGTAAAAATTCTTAAGGAAATTATTTAATTTGCACGTACTTTATATCTTTATCCATGTTTTGTTCTAGGAAAGGGAAGGGAAGAGAAGGGGGAGGGGAAAGGAAAGGGAAAGAAAGGGAAGGAAAGGGAAAAGGGAAGGGAAAAGGGAAGGGAAAAGAAGATACCTAAATAATTGATCAATCATAAAAAAATGGTGATTAATCTATAAAAATTGAACCTGAGAAATTAAACCATATTCCTAATGAACATAAAGAAGTGAGGCTTTGAAAATATATGCCTCCCCTTCCTGTTTCTTTTTTGTTTGTTTTTTCATGTGAGTCTGCATTACAGGAAAAATCTGAATATATTCACTCGGAGACAGATGCCAATGTTTTATTAACATAAATTAGAAGCAATAGAAGAAGCAAAGGTAAATGGAGCAAAAGATAGCTGAGGCTGACATTATTAACTGCGGGTGGAATGAATTTAATTTTGTGAATAGAATATTCCCCTGTATAGAGGGATTTTAATGCATCAGGTTATAAATTGGACTACATGCCTTTCCCTTAGAACAGGGAAGAGAGGACCCCCAGTTAAAGACAAAGGCATGGAATCATCAAGATCAGGATGAATAATCAGAGTGACCAAATAAGGTACATCTAAACTCAAACAGTCATTTCTCAGCTACTTCTCCATCTAAGATGCTATGATTCTATGATTCTATGCTTCTCAATCAGCGTAAACTCATTCTGAAAAACTGTTTATAAGACTGGTGCAGAGGTGTGCTGGATCCAGCTCCTATGGCTTAGGAGTTATTAAATTATTATATCCTATTGCTTTGTTTATTTATTTTATATCTCATCATTATATGGGATAGTTGTTAAATTATCAATGTCAGTAGTAACACCTCAGAAATTGGCAAATGCTACAAATCAGAGTTTCATTTATTGTTGTTCTGATTGTCTAGATTTAAGAAAGTGACGGAAGAAAGTGTTAATAATACAAATTAAACTTAAATTGTGTCATACCAGACTTTTTTAAGGGGAAGCACCATTTGTTAACATTTACCAACCACATCCACAGTCACCAAACTTTAGCCTGAGGGCCAAATGAAAGGGGTTTTTTGTTTGTTTGTTTGTTTTTACATTTTTAATGTAATTAAACTTTATTTTAAAATGTAAAAACTATTCTTAGCCACGGGGCTGTACAAAAATAGGTGCAAACCAGCCAACAATCTCTTGCAGGCAACCAATTATTAGTATTATAAATAAAACATACTCCTTCCATAAGAAACAAATGTTTAAGTTTAACTAAACTACAAAAACAGATTAGATTATGAGGTCCTTGAGAGCAAGGAATGTCTTTTGCCTCTTTTTGTATCCCTAGTGCTTAGCACACTGACTGGCATGAGGTAGGCTCTTAATAAATGTTAATTGATTAATTGATATTTAAAATAGCATGATTTGCTCAAGATCATTGGTAAAATGACAGAATCTTACAGTTTTAAGGACCATCTAATCTAACCTATACTTGAGCAGGAATTCTCTCTATGTAATATACCTGGGATTCAATGTGGTGGCACATACCTGTAGTTTTTGTTTCTGGGAAGGCTAAGGCTTGTGGATCACTTGAGCTCTGGATTTCTGAGCTTCAATAGGCTAAGTCCAGCCCCAAAATCTCGAGCTCTCAGGAGAAAGAGAGAGGAGCATCACCAGGCCACCAAAGGAGGGACAAACAGTCTAAAGCAAAACTTGAGCAGGTCAAAACTCCATGGCTGATCAATAGTGGAGTTGAGCTACTGAGTGGCAGCTGCCCTTCCTTGTCCAGCCTGGACAAGACAGGAAGACCCAGTCTTAAGTAGGAAAAAAAAATCTCTAGCACATAGGATCCTCTAATTGGAAGACAGAGCCATATGCTCTAAAACATCCTTTTAAGAAAGGGGGCCTAAAACAGTCTGCTCCTCTTCCCACCAGCTACATTGTTTTTGGACTTTTTTGGATTTCTCCATCATGCCCACTCAATGGGTACCTTTTTCTTCTCTCCACCCCAACCCCATTTCAACCTCTTTTTGTGTATTGTCCTTTCTCCGTTAAATTGTAAGCTCCTTGAGGGCAGGAACTTCTTTTTATTTGCATTTTTATCCTCAACACTTAGTGTTGGGGATATTTAAGATAGTAAGTAGGGGTTTAATATATGTTTATTGACTAACTTACTGACAGACCCTTGGGGCTGGAATTCTCCTACAGGAAATTCTTCTCTCAAATTATTACCTGATTTAAATCCAAGACTAGATTGCTAGAGGGTGCGTTCAGTCATATCTCTGCTGGTAACAAGCTGACAAATGGAAGCTTTCAATTTCTGATCAAATTTGAAGCAAAAGAAGGAAATATACATTGCCTGAGAGAAACAAAGATCTATGCCTCCTTCAAAAATGTTGCCGGTCTGAATCCTTTTCAAATGCGGTAAAAGAAAAATTGTCATATGATAATAGACTTAGTGCTGACGAGTTCTCAGAGAATGTCTGTCTATTCCAACCCTCTCATTTTATAGATAAGGAAACTGAAGCCCAGAGTGGCTAAGTGATTTGCATTAGGTCACACAGGTAGTTAGTGGAAAAGCTGGGAATTCACATCCAGGTCATCTGATGCTGAAACCAATTTTTTTTCATTTTGTTCTTTCCACAGTACTGAAGCTGCTTCAGGAGTTGTTCTGAAATACTTTATGCATGTTAATTATTATCATGCAGTACTGTAAGTATGAGTGAAAATGGATAACTGAAGGCCATGTAGCCCATGACAAGTAAAAAACATTTTTTAATCCAGTAAACGAATTTTAGATTAACTAAGAATTGGGCATAAAAATGGAATTACACTCTATAAATGAATTAGTATGGGACAATTTTAATTATTCCTTAGAGTACCATTGTGGGTTTTGCTTTTGTTTTCGTTTTTTAATATTCAACTTAAAAAGTACCTCCTAGATACTTGGCTAGGGAAGAGATATCAGAATTCAGCTGTGGATAAAAAAAAAAAACTGAAAGAAGGGTAGAAAATTGATTTCTAAAAGTATCACAAGATTTATTTTCCTAAAATGTGTTTTCATTGAATCTTTGCTCAAGAATCTACAATGGCTCCCTATTTTCCATGAAATTAAATCCAAACTTCTTAGCATTCAAAACTCTCTCTCAATAAGATTCATTAAATTAACAAATATTTATTCTGCACTAAGAATTTTTGGAATGTAGCCATTCTAAGAGGAAAAGAAAGTTTAGATAAGACATACTCAGTGCCTTAATGGAGTTACAGTCTAAAATTTTACCATGTCTAACCAAATTTAGTTCTTACTGTGACCCAACACTATCTATCCTCTCTAGCCAAAATCAGTTCCTTTGTATCTCCTCCTTTATAAGGTTATAATATAGAACATTACATATAATGCTAAATATATAATGTTATATTATATATTATAATTACATATAATATATAATTTTATAATATATAACATTATAATAATGTTACATCATTATTACAATATATAACATTATAATAATGTTATATCATTATAATCTTTTATAACAATAAAGAGGTTAAGCCTAGAGTAATAAATAAAAATTAATAATATATTCACAATACTTTAAAATTACAAAATATTTCATACACATTATCTCATCTGAGTCTCATAGAACCTTGTCAGCAAGATAAGGAAAAGATTATAATGCCCATGTTATAGATGAAGAAACTAAGGTTCAGTGCAGTTAAGGGATTTGTCCAAAGTCACAAACCAGTAGTTTACAGACTAAGGACTTAAAACCACTTTTTTCTAAGTCACCACTTTTTCTCCCACACCAAAGCAAGACATCAAAAGCTGAGCTGATCCATGATAACTCCATTCTGGCCTCCCAGGACTAAAAATAGTAGGCATGAATCAGCCAGAGCAGTGGACAGGCATTTATCCCAGACTGAAGAGAGCTGCCAAAAACCTCAGATCTGAAAAACCTATGCATCATTTATGACATCAAACAGTAATGAAAATATTCTGCTCTACTGCTTTCCTGTTCTCCCCTCCCATACTACCCTCTGCTTCAGGTCTTCATGCAACACTAGTCTCTGTTCTGTCTGTACCTTTGCACTGGCTGTCCGCCATGCCTGCAATGCCCTTCTTCCTCATGTACTATGCATCTTGAAATCTACGACTTTCTTCAAGATTCAGTTCAAAGGCCACCTTTAGCAAGAGTCTTTCTTGGTTACCCCACTGCTACTGCCTTCCCCCTGAAGGTTACCTTATACTTACTTGGCCTATATCTTATACAGAGGCAGCTGGGTAATAGAGCGCTGGGCCTGGAGAAAGGAAGACTAAAATTCAAATCCACCCTCAGACACTTACTACCTCTGTGACCCTGGACAATTCAATTGACCTCTACCTGCCTCAGTTTCTTCAATGGTAAAATGAGGATAATAATAGCACTTATATCCCAGGATTATTGTCAGGTTAGAATGAGATAATATTTATAAAGCACTTGGCAAATCTCAAAGTGTTATATAAATACTAGCTATTTTTATATTTTATTATTATTTTATACCTTTTTATGTACTCCTCCATTCAAACATAAGCTCCCTAAGGGTGGGGACTATTTCATCTTTGTTTTTATATCTCCAGCACTTAGCATGTAGTAGGGACTTAACAAATGTTTATTGATCAATTGAGAGATCATTTGATTCAACTGTTACATCACATGAATCACAATCACAATATTGAATGTTAAAGGAGGTTGAGTTTCATAGATAGACTTCTTAAATGTCCAGCATCTTTAATTCTGTCTCCTAATATCTCAGCCTTGAGCCAAAGCTTCTTACACACACACACACACACACACACACACACACACACACACACACACATTACCCCAAGTCATGAATACAATACAGAGTAGATTTTGCAGGTTAAACCTCCTCCTCAAATAGTCTTCCTCTTCTAGGAGATGAGAATTCATTTTTAGTTCAAAGGCTGTTTTTAAAAAAATAGTGAAAATTAGCTTATGTTGTATATTAGATGCCAGAAAAAGGCAGTTACACACATATCTCAGTATTAAACCTCCAGTATTTGCTATTTTCCAATCTAATTGTCCTGTTTTACCAAAAAATTAGGAGATCCTTTAGAAAGAGGGAGCATGTTCACACATCACATGTGTTTGAATAAGGACAGCTTTCTTCCCAATGAACGCTTACATAATGAACTCCTACATATACTATGAATATTAATGTATTTTACAGAGTGTTGAACAATTACAGTTGGATATTTTTATATATTAATTTAGCTGATAAATATATATAACCCATGGTTTACTAGTCTAAAGCAGATTAGAATATTTTTTTCCCTTCTGAAATCGGAGCAAGTAGTTCCATGATCATTTTGCAAAATTAATACTTTGCAAAGCATTCCCTGGTGGAAAGCTCTTAACACTACAATGGTTCCAAGGAGGATATGAATCTAGACAAGTCCTATTTTTTTTCTTCCCCACCTCTACTCAAAATTTATAAAGTTTAGTTCTTATACCATAAATCAGGCCTGTGCAACATGTCACTGAGGGTCACTTGCAGCTTGCCAAAGGATTTTGGGCAGCTGTCATAGTCACATTGATTGGTTACCACGAGTCCCACGACAGCTGCCTGAAATCCTTTGGTGGGCCACTTGTTGTGCAGGACTGCCATAAATAAACTAATCCAGCATTTCACTGAGTAACATCTAGAGAGTCAAAAGAACTGGAAGTAAGTTGCATTCCATTTGTCAGAATAAGAAAAAGCCTAGCAATGGGTAATCACATTAGAATATCATGAACATTATTGTGCTTCCAATATAAATATAAAAATGACATCAAACAGTAATGAAAACATTCTGCTCCACTGCTTTCCTTTTCTGAATACATGTAACTGGTCAACTCTTAAAATGAATTTAACGCTTAGGAGAACTTATTATAAAATCAGTGATACTCAAATGAGCATGTTTACTATAAGAATATAACAACACATACCCCACACAATTAAATTACTATAGAGAATCAAAATCCAAATTAGTGTAACAGGTTTTCTTTTTTCTTTTCCTATAACACTGAAAAATATTTGGACATCTCTGCATTTATATTCCAAAAGAAGAATTTAATTTCCAAGACTGTATTTTCCTTGGATATCCTTTGCCAGAACCTTAAAATTTATTTATCTGACAATGAAGAAAATTTTCCATTATTCTCTTCCCATGGTTTGTTCACTCTTAGATTTTCAAACAGGGAACTTATGAAGTGTTTACTTGATCCTACTCCTTTGTTGAGAAGAATCAAGAAAGGGAAAACTGGTATGTTCTGTGCTTATTAGGAAACTTATCCAACACTGTTCTTTCCCTCCCCCTTTCCAGGTATCACTGGAAAGAATCATTTTCCATGATGCTCAGTTAATTGTGATTAGGCCATGATCAAGACTGCTACACATATAATCTTACCATCTATGAAACTCTAGAAAATCAGCAACAGCTCAAAAAAAATGATGATTGGATTGAATTTAACTAAACCTCTTTCAAAGAACCCTTCCATTTGGCTGAAAGACTACATTCCTTCTTTATGTCCTATTCACCAGTTAGTTGAGGTTGGACAGCCATATCTACAGCCCTCAGTACTTTGAATGCCTGTGGCCTGCATAGCAGTTATGTGGTCCTCCTCTTACTTCCATAGAATACCATTGCTTAGACCTTACTTTCATATGCCAATATCAGTTGAGCCCCAAAGTCTCAGGACAGCTATTCTCTCATGTTTTTGTCCTCATGGGACAGCAACATAATCATCTAAAGGAACAGCTGAAGGGGACAACCTTTTTCTCTGGAAGAACTCCAGTCATTTACCAGCAAGGAGGTTTCTTCAAAAGCAGATTGTCCCTAGCAATTACAACATACATAAAAATTTCTTCTTTCTTTCTCAATAATATAGATTTGACCCATTTTAGCACCTAGATTTCCTGTCTGAATCTCAAAAAAGCAGATAGAAATTAGGTAAGAGACTTGTAACGAGAGATGGCCAAGTGAGAGTTTATATTTAAATCTATGCTCCCTCCCCTTCATCACTTCAAAACAGAAAAAAAGCCTAAAGACCACCAAACAGAACAAAAGGAAATCACAATAATAACGATGAATTAAAATTTCTGGGAACGAAGCACAACAGATTATAATCTCTCGAACAAAGGGGTAAGGGCAAAGGGTAGTCTAGAACCACAATTTTATCTACATTTGGCAAAAGAAACAAGGTTCTTATCTTTTAGGAATCTTGTCTTGTATGATGGTCATTGAGGGGAGAAAAAGGAGAGAACATTTATGGGCAAAACACATAAAGGATGATTAGATCCCATAGTTGTGTAAGGAAGGAAGTGGAGGACCAAGGATGAAATTCTTTCAGTCTAACTTTGAGAAATGACCGTGGTTCCCTCAGGAGTTAAGGTACCATGCCTACCCCTTGTTCTACACCAACTTATGGTTTGGCCTCTAATGAGACCAGTCAGCTAGGCTCCCTTTTTTCACACTCTTTGACTAATTAAAATGTCATAACAATATACTAAGGATATTTTTTATTTATATTTTATATATTATATTTTTATATTTTATATTCTTTTAGATAATGCTTCATATCTAGGGTTTCTCCTAAAAGGAGGAGCATAAGAGACTCAATATGCAATAGGAAATAGGTGTGAGACTAGTAATTACTCCTTTACCAAAAAAAAAAAAAGAAAAAAAGAAAGAAAGAAATGTTAAACCCTAAAAGAATGACTTACAACAAGATTCAATAGCTGATCTTATAACTATTGCTATAATCTGCTGGGAGGTTCATACTTAAATATATTAGAACATAAATATACCCTTTTGTAGAATTGCAAACTCAGAATTTTATATCTCACCTAATTTCTGTACTTCCAAACAACTCGTGTTATGTATCTGCTAAGAAAATGGACAGACTTGGGCCAATCTTTTTGACAATGGCTGTCCTCTCCAAAAGTGCTGTAATAGTTGTTAGAGACTCCTTCCCCTTTACCACTCTACTCCAGACTGATGGGACTCAGGACCATCTGATCTCTTGAACTCAAAAGGTCTCTTCTAAGCCTAAATATATTTATCTTGAAATACATATATTCATTTGCCTAAGATCAGCAGAGAACAAACACAACAAGGGCAGCTAAAACCTAGGTTCAGTCATGCCTAGGCTGGACATGTGTTTTAGATGTCATGTGTTCATAGTCACATGGAGGCCAGGGCAGAAGTTAGTTAGAAAGAAGTTCAAAACGCTGCTCATATGATTCACAACCAGAAAGGAAGAAAGAGGCTAAGTGGGCAGTTGTTCTCTTTTATACATCTACTAAGTCACTGATATTTCAGCTATATAGCAAATAAAGGGTCTCTATCACCACAAAGAAAAATCCCTTTAATTCCTGAGGCCCAGGTGGCAGAAAGTAGATTCCAAAGTTTCCACATGATCAACTCTGAGCACATCCCTTAGGATAGCCCCTTTAGGCTGAGAAGGTTAAAATTGATCCTGTATCATTTTCTTATTGAGTCTATTTACAAGTGATTGATTTTGTCCTTTAACTGCTTTTGTCCTGTAATTGCTTAAGTCATGGATCTTTGTCTCTGAACTTGGTTCAGAATTCAGCTGGTTTGTAATGTGCTAAGTTTAGAAATCCAGGTCTCTTTGTAATCAATCTATTATTTATATTATTCCTCAAGGAATTCAGCTTAAACCTTAGGGGATGTATGTGAACACAAGGGAGTCAGGTCTAGTATCATTACACCATCAAGCTATCCTTCAAGGATGTCTGTTTGCTGTCCAAAAAAGTCTGGGTCTCTATCTTGCAGGTATATTCAAACAATGAGCACTTCTTAGTATTGGGAAGGAAGAAGGGGATTGTTAGTAGCCCCTCATTACTAAACTGCCAACCATTCATGTTATTACCTGTGCCTTAGTTCTGTAACTAATCGTGTTACCCTCAACCTATAATGTCACCTAGCCTGTTCCATTCTTTGTGCTGTGCTCCCCAAAACTTACGAAAGGGGAGCTGTCCTTTTGCTCGGGGTCTTTGTCCAGAGGCAGAGCCATTGATCCTTTTATTGGCAGATTGCATGCCCCTGTTAATAAAATTATATCTTGCTTAGAAAAATGTAATTCATCTCACCCCTTTATTAAATTTCACACCTGACAAAGCTAATTTAACCTCATTATACCAAGAGGTAAAATGGTGAGGTAGTAGTAGATAGGAGAGAATTATGAACCATATTCTTATCTGAACTGAGAAAGGAAATGTGGGATAGTATGGAAGAGAGCAAGAATAAATATCTATATAAATAGAATCAATGAATTTGAACATGAGGTGAACATTAAAGGGGGAGGGGGTGTCTGTAGAAGAGATTAGGATCAGATTACTTCAAGCAAAACAAATCAGGACCCAATACTGATTATTTTTGAGAAAATAAAGTACAGAATGTGATAGAAAGAATAACAAATTCAATAATTGTATCCTTGAACATAAATGAATCATAAAACAGTGGCAGAACAGATGAAATAACCGAACCCAACAATTTGCTTCATACAAGAAACACTTAAAACACAAAAGACACATAGAGACCTAAAATTGGGGGTTGAGGAGGAAGTGAGATTAGAATAAAATGTATTATTTTTTAGAAAAATAAAAAGACAAGAGTTGCAATCATGAAAATAATGAGCATACTATTCATATTAATAACACAACAAACCAACAAAAATATCACATGAATCCAAATTCAATGGATACCTAAAAAGTAGTCTACAAAATATAACATCTTTGTCTCTAAAAAAAAAATAGAAGAATTGTTGGGCCTTTCCTTAATATGGTCAAAAGCATTTATCTAAAACAAAGAACTACCATTATCTGTAATGTCAAACATAGAATGTAAAAATTTTCCCTATCTTTATCCTCACTATCATTTGACATACTGCTGGAAGTACTAAGTACAGAAATAATAAAAAATAATAATAAATTAAATAAATGAGCATTGGCAAATGAGATAAAATTTTTATCTCTATCTCCATTTGCATATGATATACCAAATGCATGGTAAATCGTAAATAATCAATGGAAAAACTAATGAAGACAATACCTGCAGCAAAAAAGTAGAATATATAATAAATCCACAAAAATTAGCAATATCTCTATACAATAGAAGCCAAGAAAAATATACAAAGAGAAAATCAATTTAAATTAATTACAGGATACGTAAGGTATCTGAGAATTAACCTACTAAAATTATAGTAGCATTGTCTGGTGGCTAGAAAGTCAGCCATGCAATTAGGATGACAAGTTCAAGGTTTTTTTTTCTGGAACTGATTAAATATACACTTCTGGATAAATTTCTAACTTGTCAGGGTTCCTAAAGAAATCTCTAAAATTATAAGTTTTAGATGAGTTGCTAACCTGTATGGGTACCCTATCTACCAAGAGTTAGCCACACTAGTGAAATCAGAAGCCTAAACTCATTAACCCATTTACTTAGAAACACACAGGACTTGTATAAATGCAACTACCAAAAAAATGTACAGAAATAATGGAAGAACCAAGTAATTGCAGACAGACAGAGAGAGAGAGAGAGAGAGAG
Organism: Vombatus ursinus; assembly: GCF_900497805.2. NCBI lineage: Eukaryota > Metazoa > Chordata > Mammalia > Diprotodontia > Vombatidae > Vombatus > Vombatus ursinus. The sequence goes on along the minus strand of NW_020954590.1, from coordinate 30,246,302 downwards.
AGAGAGAGAGAGAACTGTGATTTCATTGGGGATTCTTACTGATGCGTATTTCCCCTCAGTAACTTATAGTTTTAAAAAGTCAATCAATCAATAGTCAATAAACATTTTTAAACTCCTACTTTTTTTCCAGGCACTGTGCTAAGTATGGATACATACATGATAGGATTTTGGGGATAAAATGAATGAATTAGATCTTTCTGTTTTTTTAAAAACTAAATATTGTTCTAATGGATAAATAAATGAGAATAGAGACAAGGAAATGAAGCACCTCTAGAGGACTAAACTGTTTTTTTTTCTTCAGGATAAAGCCCTCTTAAGTATCTTCAAACCTGCTTTCTGTCCAGATTAATTCTTCAGAGCTACAAATAGGTTACACCATGAATAAAACACCAAAACTGTAAGTAGTTTGGAATGCTGTGGGTTAGAGAATAGAAAAGAGAGTAGGGAACTAGTATCCTCTGGATACTAACAGAGGATAAAAGAATGTGAAACACATAATCAGACTTTTCTGTTTCTAGTAGGAAAGACTAAGGCCACCAAATTTATTTTCAGTAAGTAAAGAGCAAGGAGAATTTCACACTTACTTGCCTAGAGTGTACAGAAGTTCAGTCAATAAAAATGTATCAAGCACTGTGTTAAGTGCTGGTGATCCAAAGTAAATACAATCCCTGTATTCAAGAAGCTCACAATCTAATGGATGACAACATGAAAACAACTATGCACAATCAAGCTTTATACAGTATAAATTGGAAATAACCAACAGAGGGAAGACACTAGAATTAAGGGGAATCAGGAAAGACTTCCTATTGAAGGGAGGTTTTAGTTGGAACTTGAAAGAAGTTAGGGATGCCAGGAGGGAAAGATGAGGAGGGAAAGCACTCCAGGCGTAAGGAACAACCAGTGAAAATGTTTGAGTTAGGAGGTAGAATTTCTTTTGAGGACCAAAAAATACATGGTGGAATATAACTGATGACAGAGAGAAAGCAAAGCTGTTCTTTTTTTTTTTTTTTGCTTCTGTTTTCTCAGAAAAAGAGAGTGATCGTTGATCTATAGAAAACAGAGCAGATATAGCTAATAGGGAGCTGGTATACAAGATAAATAAGGATGAAAGTAAGTACAGAGTTAAGAGAGCACCTAACTGTTCTTGATGAGCTCAAGTCATCAGCTGCAGATGAATTACAACCTCAGGACTGAAAGTACTGAAGGACATGACTGTGAAGTCATTGTCATTGATCTTTGATCCTGGAGAACAGGAGACTTGCCATGGGATTGAAGAAGGGCAAATGTTGACCTGATTTTCAGAAAGGATTAGAGAAAGGAGTTTGGAAACTATAAACCACTGAACTTGATTTAAATTCTTCGGAAAATTCTAGAAAGTGTTATTAAATGGTTAGTGAATATCACGAAGAGAAAGCAGTGCTCACAGAGAGGCAGCAGAACCTCATCAAAAATGGGTTTGCTGGATTAACTTCAGTTCCTTTCTGACAGGGTTGCTAGACTGATAATCATAAAAATTCTGCAGATATAGTGTGCCTAGATTTTAGCAAAGTATTTGATACATAACTCATAAAATAGCTAGGTGGCACAGTAAATAAAGCACTGTACCTAGAGTCAGGATAACATGAGCTCAAATCTGGCCTCAGACATTTACAAGCTGTGTAACCACGAACAAAGTATTTAACTTTTGTCTGCCTCAGTTACCTAACAGCAAAATGGGGCTCAAAATTGCACTTACCTCCTAGCGCTATTGTGAGGATCAAATGAGATAGTTGTAAAGTGCATGGCAGAGTGCCTAGCACATAGTAGGCACTTCATAAATGTTTGTCCCCCTATTCCTTGTGGAAAAGACACAGAGATGAAAGCTAGACAATATATAATTAAACGTATTTGGATGTGATTATATAGCTCAGTTCAAAATGTATCTAGTAATGGTTTGCTATCAACTTGTGAAGAGATATCTCGAGGAGGCTGCAACAGACCAGTGTTGAGCCTTACGCTAGTTAAATTTTTAATCAATGACTTTGAGAGAATTATAAATAGTATGCTTATCAAATTTGCAAATGACACAAAGTTATATGAAAAAAGATACAGAAAGATCTTGACATGTGGAAAAATGGGTTGAATATCATAAGATGGAATTCAATATGGATTAATATAGATTAAAGTCTTATACTTGGTATGAAAAAATCAACTTGAAAAATATGAAATAACTTTAGAAAAATATGGAAAGACTTGCATGAATTGATGCTGAATGAAGTGAGCAGAACCAGGAGAACAATGTACACAGCAACAGCAATATTGTGTGATGACCAGTGTTGATAGATTTAGCCCTTCTCATCAATGCAATGAACTAAGACAATTCCAAAAGAGTCATGATGGAAAATGCTATCCACATCCAGAGAAAGAACTACGCAGATCAAAGCATACTATTTTCTCTCTCTCTCTTTTTTCTTTGTTTTTTTCTTTCTCATGGTTTTTCCCTTTGATTCTAATTCTTCTTTACAACATGACTAGTGTGGAAATATGTTCAATATGATTGCACATGTATAGCCTGTATCAGATTGCACGCTATCTTGGGGTGGGGAAGGGGAAGAAGATGGGGAAATTTTAATATTCAAAACCTTATAAAAGTGGATGTTGAAAACTAAAACTAAATAATTTTTTTAAAAAGAAAAACACAAAATAGGGAGCTGTCTGGACAACAGTTTGTCTTTAAATTATCTGCAGGTTTTAGTGGATATTGGCAAGATGAATGAGTCAAGAGTTTGAAAGACCAGGGAAAGAAGCTAATGGGATATTGGGCTACATCAAGAAATAGCTTTCAAAAATAAGGAAATGATCAGGCTATTTCCAGGGTGCTATGTTAAACTCTAATCACAAAAACTTAGGAAGGAAAGTATTTATTTGAAGAGAGTCCAAAAAAAGGCAACAGGGATGATGATGGGCTTGTGACACATAAAAAGCATTTAAGGAACTGGGGCATTTAGCCCAGAGTAAAGAAGATTCAGGAGCATAGCTATTTTCATGTAATCAAAAGGCTGTTGTGTATAAGGGATTATACTTATTGTATTGGAGAGGTGGTAGTGAGTAGGAAGGAAGGAAGATAGATAAGGAAAAACTCCAAATAACAGGAAGGGATAAAAGAATGGGTACAAGAGGAATTACCTCATCAAAAGATGAGGTGTCACATAGTTATCACATAGGCAGTGTTCAACATATGAAACAGGGGGTGCAAGAGGGGAAATAGTGCATAACTACTATTGTCTTAGTGAAATAGGAGGAAAAGTGTTGGTGAGGCATTGGAGGATTGAGGACAGAAAATAAATATGAAATTTATGCTTCAGGGGCAGCTAGGTGGCAGTGGATAGAGCACCAGCCCTGAAGTCAGGAGGACCTGAGTTTAAATCCGGCCTCAGGCTAAACACTTGATACTTACTAGCTATGTGACCCTGGGCAAGTCACTTAACCCCAATTTCCAAAAAAAAAAAAAAGAAAAGAAAGAAAGAAAGAAATACGTGCTTCAGAGAGTATACATAGTCAGCAATGGAAAAATGAAAGCATTATTGTACAATGGAGTTATGCATGGGAACTTTGTACCAAATCAGAAATAGTTACAGATGGCCCACTTAAGCTCTCAGGGCCTCTGCTTTTTCATCATAAAATCAGAGATTTGGACTAGTTTGAGGTTCTTAGCCCACAGTCAATTAACTTGTTGCTTTTTAAACATTTTGGTAAATATTTCAATATAATTTGTTCCCTTTGTAATCCTATATGTTTTATTTTATGCACTTAAAATCATCATTAGGAAAAGAACTCCATTGGTTTCACCAGACTTTACAAGGAGTCCATGACAGAAAAAAAAAAAAAGATTAAGAACCCATCTTTCTTTCAACTGTAAAATCCTATGATGTTAAGATCCAACATGGGATATTTAATGACTCAGTATACACTTAAGTCAATCTTGCAATCTCCCAGACACATAATGGTAGCTTTACAATTAATTTTTTAATTTAATTTTTTTCAACTAACAAGCATTTAATTTTCTTTCTCTCTGACCTCCCTTACCACATTGAAAGAAAGAAAAGCAAAATCCTTGTTACCAACATGTATAGTCAAACAAAACAAATGGCAAAATGCACAAAAATGTATGTCTCATTCTGCATTTTGAGTCTATCATTTCTCTGTTATGAAGCCTTCTGCTGTGAGGTCAGCTATGAAAAGCTTTCATTCAATGAATCAATTAATCTCTTTCGATGGTCACAGATATTAGGGGAGTTGACTCCAAGTAGATGATTCCCATTCACTCCTCTTCAAGTGTTAGAAGTCAGACAAGACATACCAGCTTCTATTTCACATCAATAATTTTTTAAATAATGCCTTTGTCAAAGAGACTTGGGAAAATCTGGGTAGAAACCTCAGCTGCCATTGATACTCATCTAGTATGACTCCAATGATAAGTGGTTCCCAGCTCAAAGAGTACAAGGCCTGTGAGAAATAGATAAAACCTTGATTTGACTAAGAGAGGACTTTCTAAATTCATGGACACTACCAACTATGCAGTAGTAGGCAGCAAGAAACATTGGCAAATGATTATCTTCTTCACCCCAGGAGGAGAGGGAAACTGTTATTCAGGGAACTTTCCAGCACAGGCTACAGATGTAGTTGATCCACCTTCAGGGTACCTAGCTTATACTCTAAAAAACAAGCCAGTTGAGTGACAGTTTGTAATTATTTAGAAAAGAGAAATGATTGAAAAGAGGTAGCATGTAAGGTAATCAAATTCAACAATCATAGATTTTTAAAAGAACAAATAATGGACTAGGCGTGGTGGTGCATACCTAGGATTCCTGCTCCTGAGGTGGCTGAAGATGGTGCATGGCTTGAGCTCAGGAGTCTGAGCTATAGTTAGGCAGATTGGATGTCCACACTAAGTTTTGCACAAATATGGTGAGGGTGCAGGGGCAGGGGGCATTAAGACTACTAAAGGAATAGAAAATTAGCTCACATCAGGAACAGAGCAGGTCATAGCTTCTGAGATGATCAGCAGTGTTATTGGGCCAGTAAGTGGCTACCGTACTTTCAGCCTGAGAGAGATAGGGAAATCTAGTCTCATTTAAAAAAAAAAGGACAGAAAAAGGCAAGCTAAGTGCTTACCATGGGCAGGCAGGCTTTGTGCCAGGTGCTGGGGATACCATGACAACAATGAAACAATGCTTGCCTTTGTGATAAGAGAATTTTTGGCTTCAGTTTTTCACTGCCATTTACTTAAAATGAGCAGGTCATGTGACTAGCTATATAGCTCCAGGATTAATGGTTAGTTTGCAAATTCCAGCTATATTCCCAGTGTTTACTGACTAGCATCCTGTTTTAACCTGATATGGATCTTTCCTTTCTGCTCTCTGTTCTGATGTGAAAATCATTACCTTCTTCCCTCTTCCCTCAAACTAAATTGTGCCCATCCTGCCTGTGTAACTAAAACCTAAAGCAACTGCTGAAACTGCTGCCCAAGCCCTCTGTCTTTTTGTACACAGTGAGTCTGTGCTCTGAGCATATAATAAGCCAATTTTTCCAGTACCTAATGGCAAATGTGTACAATATTTCTATCACCTTTAAGGACCTTGCAATTTATTGAGGGGAACAACATGTATCCATGTGAGTATATAATATATAGATATATACTTGTATATGTGTATACATATAAACATATCATATATATATATACATATATATAATATTTTTAACAAAGGGAGCTATTATTTAGAGCTAGGGGGATCAGGAAAGGCCTCCTACAAAAGTTAGCCCTTGAGCTGAGCTTTGCAAGTAAACTCTCCTTTCCTCTCTCCTCACAGGGTATCATGCCCTTACCTGAGGATGCTCTGCCCAAAGGAAGGTAAATTTTGAAGGCTGAAACCTACCTAGATATCTTGGGGTTCATTGGCTAGATTTTATTCTTTTAAACCATGCCTTAGGGGTGGCTAGGTGGCACAATAGATAGACCACCAGCCCTGGATTCAGGAGTACCTGAGTTCAAATTTGACCTCAGACACATAACACTTACTAGCTGTGTGACCCTGGGCAAGTCACTTAACTCCATTGCCTAGCCAGAAGAAAAAAAAAACATGCCTTAAACCCAATTCACTCTGGCTCTCACCAACTGGCCAACAATGGGTCCCCTATCCAAGCACAACTTAATGGTTATTGTTTGAGCCCTGAAGGGTCAGAATGAATGTAAACAGAAATTGTTTTTCTTTTGGCCAGAAATCCTGAGGGACTTCCCCTCCTGGTTTTTTTTCATTAATTTTTTTATTAACCCTTGACTCACTTTTTAAACACTCCTAATCACTGAAAGACCATTGCCTCAGTCAAATCGAGAACTCTGAAAGACGTTAGCTTAAAAAGGCCAAGGTCCCTCACTACATCCTGGGCCACCTCCAGTTGTCCAGATCTATATCTGGCCACTGGATCCAGATGGCTCCAGAGGAGAAAATGAGGCTGGTGACATTGCACAGCTCTCCCTCACTTAAATCCAATTGAATTGAAAGTCATGGCATCATCTTCCTGATTTAATGGTCCTCTTCATGAACAAAGGACAAAAACTACAACCTGCAGGTAAACTATCAATTCTAAGAGTCATGGTGACCAAAATGTGGGGGATGATATCTCTACTGAGCTCTTCCCTAGTTCAAACTATACCTTGAGTATTATATTTAGTACTGGTTGCCACATTTGAAGAAGGACTTTGACCTACCAGAGCATGGCCAGAGTCAGAAAACCAAGCGATTGAGAGGACTAGAAACTATGTAATATGAGAATGAGGCAAAGAACTGCTAAATTTCTTAGGAAAGAAAATAATATAATAGATTTTTAGTATTGCAAAAGACCTTAGAGATCATCAAGTCCAGCCCCCTCAGTTTTCAAATGAGGAAACTGAGGCACAGTTTTCAGAGGAGGAACTCCGAGGCACAGAGTTTAAGTGACTTGCTAGAGAATATACACCCAAAAAAGTCTGAGGAAGATTTTTTAAACAGTCTCCAAGTCCTATCCTCTACACCATACTCTTTACTTAAGAATATTTACAGGAAACATGATAGCTGTCTTCAAGGATGGAAGAGGAATTAAGTTTATCCTACTTGACTGCAAAAACATAAACTAGAGCAGGGACATGTTGAAAGCTGAAGGCCAACATGGCATCTGACAATTTGGAGTCAAAGGACCTGGGTTTAACTCCCCAGTTCTGCCAATTATGACCCTGTGCGACCATGGGAAAGTCACTTAACCTATTTGGGGTCAGTTTTTTTTTTTTATAAAATGAGGAAGTTGGTAAACATGATTTCTGTGTCTGATCTGATTTCTGATCTGATAACCCTACAACTATAATCCCAAATTAAAGAAAGAAAGTAGAGACCCCACTGGATCTTTTCTCATGGAATGTAGAGCTTCAATGGCTGGAAAAGAAGGTTGCCATCTTTACCCTCCTTACCTCCTCTACCATCACCAGCACCTCAGCCTAACTGAATCTCAGTTAGTCAAGGTTGGAACTCCCTAAATAAGAAAGTGCAAGTATTCTTGGTCTATACAAGAAAAAGGCACATGTCTGAGTGACATGGCCAAGGATGCTAGGAATGGGACAAAGAGTCAATCAAAACTTCCAGACAGCTCAGGTGAAACACACAATATGATAGAAAACACTGCTCTCTGACTCCTGGTGCTGCTGATTTTGGGGGGATATATTCTACCCATACCCACAAAGGCTTTTGCCTTTGTGGTAAGTGTAAGTGTACCTTACCTATTTTATGATAGAGATGTAATTGACCCTTGCTAGACCTGCCACATACAGGTAATTAAGGGAACTTTGTGTTTCAGAATTCTAAGTTGTCAGAGCTCAAATGGCAGCCTCTTCACCTGAACTACATAATAGAAAGCCATCCTTGACTGACTTTTGCACTTGGATATCAAAGGTGAACATTTTCTCAACAGAAAATTCCCTTGAGTGCTTTAATAGAGTCTCAATTGGAGCTTTTAATGAGAGGTGGCAAAGAAATGTTTAAAAAGCAAATGTCTAAACTAAGCATTCTCACAGCGTGAAGCTGTCTTCTGTGACAACTCATTCCATCACCACAATGGGAAAGCCTTGAAAAAGACTTCTTAAAAAGCCAAAGACACAAATAAAGAACTGAAATCTATCTCACAGCTCCATTTTGAAATACTCATAGGTGGATTTTTAAGAAACTGCCAACATTTGAGAACACAGCAGGAAAACTAGCAAAGAAAGGACCCCCAGAATCAAAGTCAATGTTGATGAATACAGTTCCTTCCACCTTGCAGGAAACCAAATGAACAATAACTTAGACTTATTGACATTCGCTTTCACGAAGAAATTAAATTTCAAAAGCTGAGAGATCAAATAACAAGCAAGTCATATATAGGGAATCCAAGGCATTAATATAAACTCAAATTGAGTCTCCATATTGCCATAATAATCAATTGAAAAGTGAAAAGTTCAGTCAATGACCAGGTTTTTTTTGTTTTAGTTTGGTTTAGGTTTTTTGTAGGCATAATGTTAAATGACTGGACTGCTTGATTTTTTTTTTCACTAAACTGACAGAAATAATGCATTACTTTGGCATCATGTAGACTCGGTCTCATAGTTAAATCTGAGAAACTTTGATGTGCCCATAAAAGTGAAGAATGCCAGACTCTATTATTTTGGTAATCCAAAGTTCGCTTCAATGTTTCAAGAATCCATGACTCCATCAATGTGTGTATTCTCTCCAGTGAGGGAGACCACAAGGCCATGTACCCTGTCCTCTAGAGTGGAAGTAGCCAAAAAATTCACCACCCAGGGCCAGTCTGGACAATGAGGCAGTTCAAGCCAGATCAGTCCAGTCCTTAGATAATAGGCACGCAAGCAGGTACCAGGCCCATATTTACTCAGTCAATAAATATTTATTAAACACTTACTATTTGCCAGAGAACCAGCTAAGCACTGGGGATACAAAGAAAGATAAAAAGAATCCTTTTCCCCAGGAGCTTACCTTCTAATGGAGAAGACCAATACATAAATAATTAGATATGTGTGGAATTTAAATGAGTAGATAGAAAGTAATCTAAGAGAAGACATGCAACAGGTGGGGCGGTTGGGAAAAGCCCCTTGGAGAAGGGAGGATTTAAGTTTAGCCTTGAAAGAACTCAAGGTAGCTAGGAGATAGAGGTAACAAGGTAGACAGAGGTATCAAACAAATACTCCCTAGTGCTGCAGGAACCAGATTAAAATGTAATTAGAAATATTTAACAAAATAAATAAAAATACAATAAAATATAGATAATACTAGATTTTAACACAAACTCAAAACATGGTAGAAGATTTTTTTTGTATGGATTAATGACCCCTGTTCCTACTTGCATTTGACACCACTGAGATAAAGCATTCCAAGCATGGGAGGTAACCAGCCTGTGCAAAGTCTAGAGATGGGACATAGAGTGTCAAGTGGGAAGAACTACAAGTAGTTAATGTATCTGTGTCATATAGTGCATGGTGGAGAGGAGAGTGCAAGTAGTCTAGAAAGCTAGGAAGAGGCTGAGTGAGAGAACGTTATATTTGATCCTGAAAAGAACTGGACCTCACTGAGTAGGGGGATGCCATGATCAGAGCTATACTTTAGAAAAGTCACCTTACTAGATACTTTGTGATTGATTGATTGATTGATTGATTGTAGGATGAATTAGAATGGAAAGAGATTTCAGGCAGGAGGCTCAATTAGGTTGTTGTTGCTATAGTGCAAGTGAGAGGCGATCAGGGCCAGAACTAAAGTAGTGGTTTTATGAGTGGAGAGAAGGAGACATACACTAGATGTTGTGAAGGTTTAAGGGCAAGATTTGGCAAGGGATTATATGTATGGGATGAATAAAAGTGAGAAGATGTGGATGACACAGAGCTTTTGAGCCTGGATGACTTGGAGGAAGATGGTGCCCTTTTAAAAGTAATAAAGAAGTTTGGAATAAAGGAGGGTCTGGGGAAAAGATAATGAGCTCTGTTTCTAACATGTAAAGTTTGACTTGCCCGTCAAATGCCTAAAAATGCCCAAAAGGCAGTTGATAGTGTAGCTCAAGAGAAAGCATATGTCTGGAAATATAGATCTAAAGGCAGTTAGATGACACAGGGGATACAGTGCTGGACCTGGAGTCAGAAAAATCTGAGTTTAAATCTGGCTTCAGACACTTACTAGTCTTTGGGCAAGTCATTTAACTTCTATTAGCCTGTTTCCTCCTCTGTAAAATGGGAATAATAATAGCACCTACCTCCCAGTGTTGTTTTAAAGATCAAATGAGATAATTACTGTAAAGTACTTGGCAAACCTTAAAACGCTATGTAAAGGTTAGCAAGTGTTAATAGTTGTAATAGTAGTAGTAGTAGTAGTATCATTGTTATCTGGGAATCATCTGCAAAAGATGGTAACTGAAACTGTGGGAGCCAATGAGATGTTTCAATCGTGGATGAATCTTCCAAGCTTAACCTTCAAAGCCCCATGATCACAGAGAGGCAGTGTGTTATAATAGATAAAAAGCCTGACTCAGAGTCAGGAAACCAGGGGTTTGAGTCACACCCTTGGATACATACTGTCTGTGGGACCCTGGTAAAGTCATTTAATATCTGTGTCCCAAGCAACTCTCTAAAAGTTGCAGAACAGGTATATGTTTCTACACTGGTGGAGAGAGTTTCTTTACCAAGGGTGCAGTGAGCCAGTGAAATAATAGTTCTAGACAACAACAACAACAACAAAAAAAGATATTTGCAAACCTCCATGCCATGTACGTGACGTGATGAGATATGAGAGAAGAACTTCAGTGATCTGAAGATACAAAAGCTACTTCGTGAAGAATATCAAGTACTAAAACTGAAATTTTTAGAAATGGAGAATTTTTTAGAAAATATAAAATTATTCAAACTAGTAGAACCTAACAATAAGAGTTAATTTCACATAGAACTTTATGGTTTGCCAAGTACATATACATATATATATTCACTTTGTATACATATATATATAAATGTACTTTGAGAAGTATAAAGCACTATATAAAGCTAACTCTTATTGTGATACCTATTTATGTGAAAATATATATGCATACACCCACAGAACCTCACTTGGTCATCACAACAAATCTATGAAAAAATGCTTATTAATATCTCCATTTTACAGATGGGGAAACTGAGACTGAGATAGTGATAAGGGTCATACAGCTAGCAAATATTTCAAGCATGATTCAAACTCAAGTCTTCTTGACTCCAAGGTCAGTACCTTCGGTTCTGCTATAACTAAAATATTCATTTCTAAAAATCATTGTGCTATACAAAATCTTGAAATTAAAAACCACAAGGCTTAAGGGTAAAATGGAGCTAGGGACACAGTCAACCATTGACTTTCTAGAAGATCAAAATTAAAATCAAATTAGTAGAATGAAAATTCAGATCAACCCAATTCACAGGCATTCATTAAGCACCAGTTCATATAAGGCAAGCTAGGCTTTAGGGATACAAACACCAAAATGAATAGACTTTGTCCTCTCGGAACATTATTCTGATGAGGGAAAACAATCTGTACACAGATGAGCAAATTAAAATTATATACAGAAAGAACAACTTCAGGAAACAAGAAAGATCTTCCGTAGGAGATGGTGCTCGAGCTGAGTCTGTGCAAGGACACAAAGTCAGTCCGTGGGGATCAAGGTACTGAAAACAGCAAGTAGTCTGGGTTAGTTCAAACATAGAACAAATGAGAATGAGTAATGTGGAATCACTCTGGGCAGATAGATGTGAAGAGCTTTATTCTAGGAGTGATAGGGAGCTGTTAAAGCCTTTTGAGAGAAAAGTGACATAGTCAGAGCTACTGTTCAAGAGTTTGCAGCCAAATGGATGATGTATTGGAGGTGGTAAAGATTAGAGTTCCAGAGACAATTAAGAGATTATTACAATAGTTCAGGTGACAATGGTTGAGAGTCAATTGTTAAATTTTCATTGTGAGAACTGACACCCCAGAAATCAACAAATACTATAAGAGATGGCTTAATTTATCATTTTTGCTTGTCTAGACAAGAGAGTGATGAAGAAAATGTTAATGATGAAGATTCAGCTTAAAAGTATGCCTTTGGTATTTTTATATTGTCAAAATTTTACCAGCACACCTCTAGGTGAAATGTAATGTCTTGAACTAGGGTGATTATGGTATGAATGGAGAAGAGAGAAAAGAAAGAAATGATATAGAGATAGAATTGACAAGATTTTACAATTGATTAGATATGGAGTGTAAAGCAGAGGGTGGGGTCAAGATGACTCTGAGGCTGTAAGTCTTGGTGCCTGGGAGAAAGAGTGATGCCCTCAATAGCAATAGGGAAATGCCCGGGGGGGGACTTTATTTTGGAGGAGGGAAGGTAGATATTGAGTTCCATTTTGAACATGCTGAATTGGAAATGTCTAAGAAAGAGAAACTTTTAGTTTGCGATGCTTGTGGAAATGTCACAGCATTTCCCAATAGATGAATGGTCAAAGGAAATGAACAGCTAGCTCTTAAGGCAAGAAACTTAAGAAAATACTCCAAATCACTAATTATTAGAGAAATGCACATTTAAAAAACTCTGAGGTTCCACCTCACACCTTCATAGATTGTCAAAGATGACAAAAAGGGAAAATGGTAAAGGTTGGAAGGGTTGAGGTGAAAACAGACATACTAGTGAACTGTTGGTGGGGTTATAAATTGGTCCAATTATTCTGGAAAGCAATTTAGAACTATACCCCCAAAAAAACACTAAATTTAGCATATCCTTTGACTTAGCTATACTACTAGTAGACCCATCTGCCCCTTAAAAAAAATTCAAAGAAAAAAGAAAAGGATCCATTAGTACAAATTGTTCAGTCATTTCAGTCATTTCTGACTCTTTATGACCCCATATGAGGTTTTCTTGGCAAAGATACTGGAGTGCTTTGCCATTTCCTTTTCCAGCTCATTTTATAGATGAGGAGCATATATGAATTGAGTGACTTGCCCAGGGTCATACAGCTAGTAAGTGTCTGAGACCAGATTTGAACTCAGGAAGATGAGTCTCCCTGACTCCAAGCCCAGCCATCTAACCACTGCACCACCTAGCTGTCCATCTGTACAAATACCTATGTGGATATAGATACTAATACAGATAGAGATATTAGCTCTTTTTTGTTCTTGCAAAGGACTGGAAACTAAGATAGATGCTCATCAAATGGGAAATAACTGAACAAGTTAGAGACAATGAATGTCATGGAATATTATTGTGCCACAAGAGAAGACTAAACAGAGTTTGGAAAAATCCAAGAAAATTTATATGAATTGATGCAGAGTGAAGTGAGCAGAATCAGAACAGTTTATATAATGACGACAGCATTATTAAGAAATATATCTTTGAAAGACTTGAGAACTCTGTTCAGTGCAACAACCAACCCTACAATTCTAAAGGATCGATGATGAAGTCAGCTGCCACCTCCTGACAGAGAGAAGAAGGAACCAAAATATAGAGTCAGACATATATTTTCTCACAGAGCCAATGTGGAGATTTTTTTTGGCCTTACTATTCATATTTGTTGCAATTTTTTCTTTTCAAGTTGGAGGATAGGAAGGACAAATTACCAGAAGGAGAGGATTAGGCCACCAAAAAGGAAAGGAACGAAAAGAGATTTGTTTTTCACAAATACAAGAGAACATAAAGAAGGCCAGAAGGAAACACAAACAAGCAGAATAGTTTTGAAAATTATATGTTCGATTTATTGTGTAATTCCAAGGAAAAACAAGCAATACATAATAAAGATTCATAGTTTCATATACAACACTTTTCACAACCTAGCTCAAGCCTGTGTTTTGTGACAGAAATTGCCCAAGGATTATCTGACAGGTACTACTGCTGATCATAACTATCAACACACAGAGATCTGGAAAAACTGGTTTATTATATGCTCAGAGCATAGATTTGCTGTATACAAGAAACAGTGAGTCCTGAACAGCAGTTTCAGCAATATTACGTGGGTTTTAGTTCTACAGGCAGAACAGGCATAATGGAACCTTACAGAAGGCAGAAGGGGAAGGTGATGATTTATACATCAAAGAACAGAAATCAGAAGGGGGAGATCTATATCAAGCTAAAACTGGAAACTAGCTAGCAAACCCTGGAGATATACCTGGTATTTGCAAACTAACCGTAAACTCTGGACCAGCTCATCTTAAGTAAATGGCTGTAAGAAAGTTAAGCCAAAAGTTAAGCCAAAATTAAGCCAAAAAGTTTCTTATCAAAATTTTCAGGTTGAAGTTCCAGAATAGCCAACGTTAAACATTTCATCTTCCATCTCCCTATCTCTACATGGACTCCATACCCGGAATGTACCCCATCTTCACTCTGCCTTGCACAATCCTTAGCTTCCTGAAAGGCCCAATTCAGGTGGCAGTTTCTGCATGAGCTCTAACTTCTACTACTACACCACCACCATTACACACTAATTAGTGTCTTGCCCCTAAAAATTACTTCATATTTACTTAACTGTGTGTACATTATTTCTCCCCAATTGAATGTAAGCCTGTTAGGGCATGGATTGTTTCATTTTGTTTGTATTACCAGCACATAGAACAGTGCCTCATATATTGTTGTTGTGTTTTCAATTGTGTCTGACTTTTCATGACTCCATTTGGGGTTTTCTTACAAAGATACTGTAGTGGTTTGCCATTTCTTTCTCCAGCTCATTTGACAGATGAGGAAACTGAGGCAAACAGGGACTTGTCCAGGGTCACACAGCTAATAAGTGTTTGAGTTCAGATTTGAACTCAGGAAGATGAGTCTTCTTGCCTTCAGACCCAGCACTCTAGTTACTGAGCCTCGTAGCTGCCCAACAATAACAAGAGACTATATTTTGATTAGAAAGTGAAAGGAATACAAGATCCCACTGCACTCATTCTTTGTTGACTATGAAAAACCATTTGGTTGGATAGAACAGAACATCCCCTTAGATGTACTTGACAAGGTACCCTCCATGCCTGTATCAAAATCATGTAAGATTCCTTGAAAATGCCACACTAGAAATAATATGTTGTTCAATGGTCTACTAATTATTAATATCAACCAGTCATACATATGGGAAATAACTGCTCATCAAAAGTGGTTGCCATTCATGGAGGATACACACCATAGAGTCCAATTAGAAGAGGGATTTCTTATAGATGGTGATGTCCTATAGATGTTCCAGTTTGTGGTTAATATCCTGGCTTAATCAAGTTGCAGAACGCTGTAGAGCCTCCTAAATGAAATCCATAATCATTCAGAAGGGTTCTTCTTACTATCCAAATAGAAAAAAAAAAGTGAATAGAGAATACATAATGTCCAGACTATGATATTCAGCTGGATATAACCCAAAAGAGTTGGTTAATAGGTACATATGCTTAGGGCAGGACCTGGATATGAACAATGAATTAGGCTAAGAATCAAACAGGATGAGGAGGTGAAGTTTTGAAAAATTGCCTTTAATATTGCCAAGCTTCTCCTAGAAACAAAGACCCATCTTCTTAAAATCAATATCATCTTTGTGCTATTATATGGCTGTCAATAATAGAATGAAATAATCTTTGAAGATTTTTTAAATTGTAGGTCACCAAAACAGTGATCAAGAGATTCAAATGATCATAAGGAAAGGTTCACAAGCCATCCATACCTTCTCATTTTATGTGTCCTCTACATGTCTATCCATAAATTTCCCAAAACAAATTTATTCAGCACTCTCTCTGGGACCTTTTACATTTTTGGCCACCAAGGCATCTCTCAAGCTTGTTATTATTGCTAATATAATTTTAAATGTTAAAGTATTCTGAAAAGTTTTTTAAGAATAATACAAATGAGGGAAATTATTAAATTAAGAAAATAAATATCTTTTTAAAGTAAGGAACTTTATTACCTCAGTTAATAGGATGGTGCATCTCACATTATAATGATAATTTATAAATAATAATTGATAAAGTATAATTTACAAATTGGCATTATAATGATACAGTGATATATAAATATAATGCTAATTTATAAATTAATATGTTGTTTATGAAAAAAGGAATAAGTACATTTGCTGGGGATATTAGTGAATGAGGCAAATTAAGTTGAATGTCAAGAAGAAATCACCAGAGCTACTCTGTGTATTGATTATTCGTTGTGAAAATGGAGTCTGTAGCCACAGAGGCGTACTCATGAAGTAATGATTTCATGTATCAAGAACTTCTCAAGTGAAGGATAAAAGGCTCAACTTGTAGAGGCAATAACATAATAAAGTTGATTTTTAAAAGAAAGCAAAGTCCATTTATAGTAATGGGCACACAGTATTGTGTCAAGACTTTTTTTTTTAAGTTTAACCATTTTGATAGATATCTTTTCAACAGGTTTTACAGGCTTCTCTGCCTTTTAAAATAGTATAATGAATGTCGCATAATCTCTTCTTAATGTCCTTCACGGTAGAGTTAATGATATCCTGAGGGGTTATTGAGGTATATAAGGATTTTTGCCACTATATCAAATGGCCTCAGATTGCTATGTTTTGGGAGTTCTCATATCTGCTTTTGATCATTTTTCTTTCTCTTCCTTGATCTTTCAGGGTGCCAGTCATCCCTTCTCTCATTTGTCAGTATAACTGTTTCACTTTTTCCTTCTCCCCTTCCCCTGCTTCAATCTCTAAGGTGCTATTTCAAATAATCAGCAATATAGGAAACATATGGTATACAATAGGAAAAGACCACAGATGGCAGACACTGTAGAGGGAAACTGTAAACACTTAAATAAAATTTATTTAGTACAATGATGATAAATTTGTATTAAGCTTTTGTACTAAATCTCATCATGCCAAAAACCCGTTTATTTTACATTTCCTGTTATTTACCAAAAAAAGCCATTCTATACATGCTATAGAATTCATATCTGATCCATTACTGACCTACAGATGAATATTTTTTTATTTTTTTACTTATATTATTTTTTATATTTATTATATTTATTTTTTATTTTTATTATTATATTATATTATTATATATAATAATATAAATTTTATAAAAATATTTGTTTTATTTTTTATATTTATATATTTTTATTTATATTATATTATTTACATAATTTTAATTATTCTATTGATTCTATTTTTTTCTGAGCCATTCTTAAGGGCCAACTTACCAAGTAGTGCCTCACAAGATTTTTCCCTTGAAAAATAGCATGGTACAGTGAAAAGAGTGCTAGACTTCGAGTCAAAAAGACTTGGGTTCATATCCTACCTCTGATACTGTGTGTGACCATGCACAAGTCTCTCAACCTTGCTAAGCCTCAGTTTCATCAACTGTTGTTTGGGGGCTAGGATTATATAATATATTTAGAGTCCTTTGTAAGTCTTAAGAAGCTATATATGTGTCGGTTATTATTAAAAACTAAGTCTTTTGCAAAGTACAAAGGAAACTATTCTAAACTTAATGAAATTAATTCTCCTAATTTTCAGAGCTATTTTAAGATTTTTCCTATACACACAATTCTTCCCTCATGCCTACACAAAGTAATTATTGTACCTGTTTTAAATACTCTGTGGTTATAAGTCTCACAGCTATCCATAAGCAGCCAGTTTTCTGGAGACCAAGGAGAAAACAGATGGATATACAAATGGGAGTTCATTCTGACTGGTTACATAATTTCAGTAACGGGGGGAAAAAATAAATAGTACATGGTTGATGTGAAAAAGCCACACATGACAGATGCTATCGAGAGACAGTAGAAGCACTAGGGAATAAACAAAATGCACTTCCTTCACCAGCTTAGTAAACATTTCTTATTTACAGCCTCTGTAAAATGGATAATGTAGGATTGGAACTTAAAAACAGAACACCCCTTCAACACAAACCTGATTTGATAATTCAGTGATTCAACAAACATTTATTAAGAGCCTACAAATTGCAGAGAAGGGATAAAAATGAATAAGATGTTCTTCTTGCTCACATGGAGCATCTAAAATGTAATCTTTATATTTAGTGAGAAGACAGCACATATGTAATAACTATAATGTAAAATAGATTATAACATGTGCATAAAAGAAATAGAAACAAAACAAACAAGATTCTAGGAAAGAAAGATGGTTTGAGAAAAGCAAGATATAGCCTTAAGGTATGCGTATGCTGAAGCAATGCTGAACTACACCAGTAATTTAGAATTTTTTTCTACTAATTCTTCAGGTGGCAGTTCTAATCTTGTCTTCTCTATGAAAACTTTTAAGTTACTGTACCACAAGTTGCACTATATTCTCCCTCCTTCAAATACTCATAGTACCTCCTGTTTATGCTACTCTTTTGATTCCTAATCATTCTCAGCCTTACCTCTATTTAATTTCATCACTATGAGTTACTCAGAAAACCTCCCACCTCTGTGCCTTTGCAATGACTATTCCCCAAGGCTGGAACGCACTCTCTTCTTACATCTGTCTCTTAGAATCCCTGGTCTCCTCCAGAACTCAGTTTAGGAAACCTGTTCTAAATGAGGATTTCCCTCATCCCATCACAGTTGCTGAAGACTTCTCTTCAAAACTCCCTTGTGTTTTTTCCTTACATATAACTATATATGCATATGTTGTCTCCCTATCTAGACCATAAGGTCCTTGGGAGTAAAAACTGTATTTATTTATTTTTATTTTTATCTCTAAGACCTAGGTACAGTAGATAAGGGGCCAGACCTGGAGTCAGGAAGGCCTCAATTCAAAGCTGGCCTCTGACACTTACTAGCTGTGTGACCCTGGGCAAATCACTTAACCCTGTTTGCCTCAGTTTCCTCATCTGTAAAATGAACTAGAGAAGGAAATGGCAAATCACCCCAGTATTTTTACCAAGAAAATCCCAAATGGGTCACAAAGAGTTGGACATGACTGAAATAACAGAACAACAACAACCTAGCACAGTGTGCAGCACATAATAGATGCTTAACAAATGCTTGCTGATGGCAGGATTAATTTTCTTGTGCCCCCTCCCCAACAATAAGAATTTTTGCCCTCAGATCTCAGAGAGCACGTTGCTTTGTAATTCTTTAAGGTGTCCCTGTGAAGATCAAAGTTGACTAACATATAGCTCTCCTCACTTATCCTCTCAGTCATCAAGGAGGAAGGGCCAGTGTTTACTAGATCATACCAGTCTCCGTCCACTGGGCTGGCTGAGGATGACTCCCTATCTTTTGACCTCTACTCTTGCTTCTAACTCTAATTCCTTTCTTTGGGTAAGGGGCAGAAATATCTATCATGGGGGTCACTTCCTAGTAAGAAACAGCTAATTTATAAGAATAGACTTGCAATTTATGTCTTAAATAGCTCCACATTCACATGGGATCCTTTCCCTGCTCTTTTAGGGAAGTTACTAATGAAATACAACATAACACACATGCCCCCATCTTGAATGCTGTCTGTGAAAAGAGTCAGGCAGAGGGAAGGAGAGGTAGAGGAAGCATGGATGGCAGAGGAAGAACTGAGCATGCCTGGGCTTTACCAAGGGAATCAGTGTCTTCAGCCACTGTAGCTCAACCAATGACAAGCCAAGAATCTCTTCTACAATATCCCCCACAAGTGGTCAAACAGTTTTTGTTTAAATATCTCCAATAAGAAAGAAATAACTCCAAAGGTAACCCATTCCACTTTGGGAGAACTCTAATTATTAGTAAATTTCGACTTCCATTCATTGTTCTTAGCCTTCCGGTCTAAGAAGGGGAAGTCTAATCCGTTTTCTACATGATAGACCTCCAGATAGGGAGAAGGGAACAAGTATTTATTAAACACTACTATGTGTTAAATACTATGCTAAGTATTTTCCAAACATCACCTTATTTGATCCTCACAGCAACCCAGAGACTTTTTAAAATTAAGAGATAGGTGTTATTATTATCCTCATTTAAGAGTTGAGGAAACTGAGGCAAACAGAGATTAAGTGACTCACCCAGAGACACATAGCTAATAAGTGTCTAAGGGTGAATCTGAACTCAAGATTTCCTGACTGTATCACCTAGCTACATAGCTGGGAAGATAACTGTTCTGTTACCTCTTCTCTAGGTTAAATATCTTCAGTCCTCATTCCTTTCTCTCCTCCCCAGATCTGCCCTCAAACTAGGGGACTTCAACATACCTAGCTAAGTGGTACAATGGATAGAGTGCTAAGCCTGGAGTCAGGAAAACTCAACCTTCCTGAGTTCAAATTTGGCCTCAAACACTAGCTGTGTGACCCTGGACAAGTCAATCCTGTTTGCCTCAGTTTCCCCATCTGTAAAATGAGCTGGAGAAGGAAACGGCAGACTACTCCAGTATCTTTGCCAAGAAAACCTGAATGGGCTCTTGAAGAGTCAAACACAACTGAAATGACTGAACAACAACAAACACTCTTACCTCCCAGTTCCTGCACTTCCTTATTTCTCATAACCGACTCCTCCAGTCCACCTCAGCGACATGCAAAGATGGAAATATCCTTCATCTGACCATCATCCACAAATGTACTCCATCCATATTCATGAACTCTGAAATTCTCTTATCTGACCACAATGTATTAGCTTTCTACCTCTCCCTCTGCCTCCCAACATCAAACCCTTTTCTTCATCCACAGAGTGACCTCCAATCTCTCCACTCTTAATTGTCTCCCTGGCTCTCACCCTCAAAGTAGTCACACCCTCCTCCTTTCCTCATCTTAACCACTTGATGAAACAGTTCAACTTCACACTATACTCATATACTACTTGTCCCCCTTGTCATATCTCACTCTCCACCCTGCCTCCTGCCATATTCAATCTGTTGCCAAGGTCTATTGATTTTACCTTCAAAACATCTCTTATGTATACCCTCTTCTCTCTTATGATACTGCCACCACCTTAGTACAGGCCTTTATCACCTCATACCTGGATGATTGCAATGTCCTGATGGTTGGTCTGCCTGCCATAAATCCCCATTTTAGTCCATTCTTCCCTCAGCTGTCAAAGTCATCTTCCTATAGCTCACATCTGACCTTGCCATTCAATAAACTCCAGGGGCTCCTATCATCTCTAGGATCAAATATAAAATCCTCTGTTTGGAACAAAAAGCCCTTCATTTCCTGCCCTTTATCTCCTGTCTTCTTACACCTTACACACTAACCTCCCCTCCTTGCCGTGTCCTCTGTGATTCACTGACACTGGTTTCCTTACTGTTCCTCAAACAAGACACTCCATTTCCTGACTCCAGGCATTTTCACTGAAGATCCTCCATGCCTGGAATGCTCTCTTTCCTCATTACTCCTCCTGGCTTCCCTGGCTTCCTTCAAATCCCAGTTAAAATCTTACCTTCTACAAAAAATCTTTCCCAATCCCTCTTAATTCTAGTGCCTTTATTCTGCTGATTATTTCTGATTTATCCTGTGTGCGTATATATATATGTGCATATATACATACATATACGTATATACATGTGTATGTTTATATATACATACATGTATGTGTATATACGTGTGTGTGTATGTGTGTGTGTATATATATATATATGTATATATAGTTTGGATGCTGTCTTCCCCCCTAGACCCTGAACTCCTTGAGAGCAGGGATTGCCTTTTACCTTTCTTAACATCCCCAGAGCTTAGCACCATGCCTAGTACATAGTAAGAGCTTAATAAATGTGTATTGATTGACTGACTGACTTCCACAATACTGGTTACCTTCTTCTGGACAAGGTCTAATTTGTCTATTTCTTTCCTAAAATATTGTTTCCAACATGGAATGTGGTAGCTAAATGTGAGCTGACTAAGGAAGAGTACGGAATAATATCTCTCTCATTCTGGTCATGATGTTTCTCAATGAATCCCAAGATTGCTTAAGTTTTCTTTGTTCCCATCTCAGACTATTTACTCATACTGAGTTTACAATCTACTAAAACTTTCAGATCTTTTTCACAGGACCTGTAGTTTAGCCATGCCTCCACTCTCTTATATTTGTGAAGTTGATGTTTGGCATCCAAGTATCACAATTTACATTCGTAACTATAGATTTAACTTCATCCAAACTGACCCTTATGCTAGCTTGTCTAAATTTTTGGATCCAGATTCTTGTCCAGACTATTAGCTGTTCCTCCAAATATCAGGTCTTCTCTAAATTTAATAGGCATACTATCTATGCTTTCAATCAAGCCACTGATTTAAAATGTTGAACAAATACAATGTCAAGAATAGATCCCACAAACTTTTCTAGGTATTTCCTTTCAAATTGACTTTTACCCACCCATTAATTTTGGTTCTAGGCATTTAACATTTCCATATTCTCTTAAACTTACTATCATTTAGCCCCATCTCCATATTATCCACAAGCACAATTTGAGAAAACTGGCCACATACTTTGCTGGAAAAAAAAAAGTGAACGTTCCTTATCTAATGTTTGTGGCTCCTTCAATGTCTAGCACAGTGTTCTTCACACAGCAAGCTCTTTTAATATGTAATCTTAATGTTGTTTTGGTATAGGTTTTTATATCTCTTACTGTGCTTTAGCCTTTGTTAGCCTTTTTTATTTTATATTTTTTTTTTCCTTTTTTAGTGAGGCAATTGGGGTTAAGTGACTTGCCCAGAGTCACACAGCTAGTAAGTGTCATGTGTCTGAAGTCATATTTGAACTCAGGTCCTTTTGACTCCAAGGCTGGACCTCTATCCACCGTGCCACCTAGCTGCCCCCTTTTGTTAGCCTTCTTATAATTGCATATAATTGTTTCTGAGAATGTAGATAGCTAAGCACAAATGTAAGACTAATTGAGAAAAATAAAAATTAAAAGTCTTATATGTTTTGAATCCCCATCCACTGGGGAAGAGATGGATCTTAATAACAAGGCCCAAGGGAACAGACCTTCTTGGAGAAAGAGAGTATGTCTGAGAGAATAACTTTCCAATTGACCTCTCAAGCTGAGCCATACTTTGTGAAATTCATCAAGGAGAGATTGGTTTGACAATCACACAACACTTACACTCACAGTGCAGTCCTTGTTCACCTGCTTTGTCTTCTCTGGTCTGAGTACATGCATAGGTTCTAGTGCATATCCCCATTGTGTGCCCCGCACTGTGTCCTTCTATGCTGCACCCATTGCTAACAGTACACAGATCTGAGGCAGAGTCCTAGAATTCCTAAGAACAAGGATAAGCCAAGCAAACCAATCAACCCTGGAATCCATCAAATTCAAATAGAAAAGAGAACAAACTCAGGGACTCAACTAGTCTCTTTTTTTTTAATATATGTGAGCGTTCACCCTCAATGAAATACTTGGTGGCAGTGATTAATTTCTAACAAATGAGACAGGTATGTTCTTTCTGGTGAAACCTAGGTAGGAGTTGATCTAATAGCTCAATTTCTTGATCCCATTTTATCAGATGTGACACCCTGAATACACTTCAAATCTTACAATAAATGCATTTCAAAAGAAAAATCAAGCTTGAAGTCTGAAACTTGTAAATGTATATTTTACCAAATGCCAATCATTATTTAGTGAGTGATTTGAGTTGGTCTGATTCATTATGCAATCCTGAGTGGAAGAAAGTTACTTCAAATTGAAAAGAATTGACTTGCCTAAAGTCTGGGGCTGCATGTAGCTTCCAAGAGTGCAATTTAGCCCATTACCTTTAATTCAGTTACAGTTTTACTTTCCCCAATGCTTCCAGCCGGGTTACAACCTCCTGACCAAAAGAAAAATTGCCTCAAGACTTGCCACTGTTCTTACATTTTAAGATAAATGCAGGTGACATCAGTACAAATGTGTGCTATACACTATATTGCGCTGTTCTCCCTCCTCAAGTCAAATAATAGATTTAATTTTGGACTTCAAGTTTCTCTTAAACTTTTCCTTTTTACATTAGTAAGCTGGCTAAGTGTTATCTGAAGAAGAAGAAAAAAAATCCTCTCCCCCCTTCTCGAAACAAAAGAATGGTGAATGAAAACTAAGATTTAGAGAAAGAAAAGATGGTAAGAATTATCTGGTCCAACTCTCATTTTTCCAGCTGAGAAAACTAACTCCTGGAGAGATTAAGCAACTTGGCAAAGTAACAGAGCCAGAATTCTAACCCATTTCTTCTGATTCTGGATCCTGGGTACTTTACTGTACATTATATCTCCTCTTGTAGAGAGGGGCAATAGTTTCCAGTCTCTTCTCACCCTTGGGAGAAAAGTCATAAAGTGTTCCTGCCAGGGGGGTTCAACAGGCATACCCCCCAATATTTATTTTGCTTGATAGATAGGTTGCCTGGATGTCAAGGACAAAATCCTCAAGGCCAAAGAAAAAGCAAATAGTTCAGATAGTTCAAATAATTCATACAGTAAATAGTGCATTCTGCTGCCGTTGGACCCCTGATGGGAGTAATCACATACCATATTGGGGGAAAGGATCCAGTCTCATGAAGTAAAAGTTGAAAAAAAAAAAAAAAGATTTTTTTTCAGGGTAAATTTCTACTTATTCCCAACTGCAAAACCACATTTCACCTGAACAATCAGGATACTGTTTAGTCCTGCTAAAAATGGGACAAATATTAGTTTTCATCCTTACATCTCAAAGTGTATATTTCCTATCATGCTTGTCAACTGTTTTAAAAATTTAGGAATATACTTTATTATATGAAATCAAAGTCCTAACATGTTGCAACAAACAAATTTTCATAATCCATAACATAATTCCTTTCTAAAGGATGGTGTTCTATAATATAACTTTAGTTTTAAGGTACACAAAAGCATAATCTAAAACCATTACCCGAAGTCACCCAGGTAATCAACTGCATAGAGTTGCATGACTGTAACACAAGCTGGTTCTCCTGCTCTTCCTTCCTTTTATTCATTCCTTCATTCATTCATTCCACAAACCATTTATTAAGTGATTACTATTTGACAGGCACTATGCAAGATGCTGAAGATACTAAGACAGAACCCTGCCTTCCCTGGGCTGGCGTTCCTTCTATCAGCTCATTGTACGATAGTAAGAGTATAAAGAACAGTTTAGGAAACACCAGAGCAGAGGCCTGCAACCTTTCATGGTTGCCAAAAGACAGCTTCAGGAAATGGGCCGATGCCTTGATTTGGGTCATGGGCAGCAGCTGCTACTTGCTGCTCAATTGCTATGAGCAATTAATCTTTGCTTAATTGCTTAATCTTTCAGATAGTTGGAATACCACAAATAATAAGAACATTAAAAATAATAATAGTGATAGGAATAATAATAATAACCAAAATTAGTTGGTTTGCATAGTGCTTTAGATATATTACCTCATTTGGTCTTCACAAGAACCCTGTAATACTGTCATCTCCTTTTACCAATGAGGAAAATGAGACTCAAAGCTGACATAAGTAGCTTGTTCACACAGCTACCCTAAGTCCACCTTTCAATCCATTTCTCTAGGAATGAACTTGGGCACTTGCCTGGGCCATTCCATTAAGCTCCAGGCACCCTCTCTGGCCACTTGCAGCTCCGTAGGACCTGCCTTGCCTGGACCACTCCAGACCACTCCAGAGTAGGGGTGCTGCTGCAGTTATTTGTGGAAATTTCATCACTGCTATTGATTAAATGGTGAGATTCAGAAGGAAACAGCCAGTATCACCCCTTTCTTATTCTTTTCATCTTGGTTTCCTGGAGCTCAGATAGAAAAAGTCTAGGTACAAGCTGCTCTCCTACTATTTTTATTTATACTTGATTTTCTTTTGACTTGTGTCAGTGGATAAAATGACTGCTTTTTACAGATTAATACAAAGATTGGGATGTCTGCTCACCCCTCTCTAGGCTTACTGAAAGCAAATTTGGGACAAAGCCAGTAGAAGACAGGAAAAGGGGGTGCTAAATGTTTTATTCTGTTTCCATGTGGTTTAGTTTTCCTTTTCTAGGTGTCTAAATTTTGAAAGCCTATTATTCCAAGAAGCTTGGAGAGTACAACTATTGAGTATGGCTACACCTGTTTAAAATGTAATGCTTAAATTTTTATGGCTCAATTCTACATTTGGGTGATTTTGTACAACAGCTTTATCTCTGATGATTCTCAGGTTCCAATACAATTTATTTGTCGAATTCTCAAGGATATTTTGAAGTATGGATTAGAACATAGAGATTTGTCATTTGTTAGTTTACAAAAGATACAAAGCTGCCAGTGGGTAATTCTGGACACCAGGCTGTATTTTGTGAAGAATTTGTTAGGTACTCAATTTTTTCAGTCTTCATTAATATGTTGCACAGTTTCTACTATATCTTTGCAGGTTCTACATTAATCAAGTCTGAATTCCCTAAGGATAAACTTTCTGTAATTTCTTGTGATAAAACCTGGTCTTATCTGGTCTTGAATTACTGTCATAAATGCCTTCATTTATGTAAACAAATCTATAAGATCTAGCCATATAGTTGACCCTTCTTTCTTAATATATTTTTGATGGAACTCAAATGTATTTGGTCCATTTATTTCCATCTTGGATCTTAGCTATTTCATAGGCTCTATGAGCACATAAACCAGTTTCAGTTACATTTGACAAAATTCAGTGGCATATACTTATTATCACTCTTTAATCTTACTCTGTGAAGTGTTAGATTTGTTGCAGTATTATTTCCCTAAGTTTTTAATTTGTTTATTTCATTCTCTGAGAGCATCTATAAATTTTCTTCTTACTAATTGACAAGGAACTATTAATCTTTCTATATCTGTCATATAGTGATGAACTCTGTGTTTCATTAATATTATAACAGGATTTTGTTTGGATTTTCTAAATTTGCTGTTATCTATTTTTCTTATTAGGACTGCTATTATTGTTATCATCATCATCATCATCATCATCATCATCATCATCATTATATGGATAATTTGATACAATCCTCCCAGTCAAGTCAACATATGCTTTGATGCTCAATGGCTTCAATCTGAAAGTGGACAACAGAGGAAGGTGGCAAAAAATATGTTGGAAAGCATGGTGTTTAAGAGGTAAAAGAAGTAAAAAGCTTGTAAACTATTAAGAAACCTCAATCCTTTCATAAACACTTTCACTAAAAAGAGACTAAGGCATTGGGCACAATGAGCACAGAATGCCACTACCAAAAAAAAGTGAGCGTTACATCAGACTCGGTTTTCTGGGGTGAACTCTGTCCATTGACTACTTACAACGAAAGTCAACATTGACACAAAATTAAAAGATTAGAAAGTGCTGTATGCAGTGACAAACTATTCAAACAAAGGAACTAGACAAAGGGTGGAGATAGTCACCTTGAATACAATCATCACCTTTAGAAGTTGAATTGAAGTAGTCATCACAATTAAGAGGACAAAAGAAGCCAGCAGCCAGCTTACCCAACAAACACTTCTCCTTGATAAGAAGCAAAAAGTTCAAGCCAAGGATAAAAGTTTTAGAACTTGAAAAATCACTTGGAAAACCCTAACCAGTAATAGGTTAAAAGATTAGAAGCATTATAACCCCCATAAAATGATGAAATAGAGTATATATGAAAACAAGTGTTTGGAAGGCTTAGCATGGAACCCACTTTAGCAAGCTCATAGCAAGAGCACCCAGAGATGTGGCAGAAGGTAAACAAATGCATGGAAAATAGAGAAGATTTTTCAGTATTTCTATAATCCTTATAATCAACAATGATAGTGCAATTCTAATGTCTTTGGACCCAATGTACTATGTGAGGATGTAGAAATAATACATTAAAAAAAATGGCATCAGGAAAAAACAACTGGGCAAGACCAAGTACACATTGGAAATCCATGCTGAAGGTAAAAATCTTGAAAACAGTGAAGGATCATTTTATGGTGATAAATTTATTCTAATCAGCCAGAGGAAGATGTCAAAAGAATGGGAATGTTGAGGAAGAGAAGGAATCATACATGGTATTTGTTGCTGTTCAGTGGTTACAGTCATATCCAACTCTTCATGATGCCATTTGGGGTTTTCTTGGCAAAGATACTGGAGTGGTTTGCCACTTCCTTCGCCAGCTCATTTTACAGATGAGGAATTGAGGCAAACAGGGTTAAGTGACTTGTCCAGGGTCACACAGCTAGTAAGTATCTGAAGACAGATTTTAATTCAGGTCTTCCTGACTCTAGGCCTGGCACTCTATCCACCGTGCCACCTAGATGCCCATACATGATATTACTATCCAAGAAAGGCCATCAGAACTACATCAATCTGATCCATATCACTACTTTCACATCTTTATAAATACTTTATGAGAATGATACATCCACATACATATCTAGTGCATCTTTGATGAGAATATGAGAATAGAATAGGCCAGCTTTAGTAAATTATTTTCTTCAACAGATTATATCTTTAAATACATACAATTGATTTAAAAATTGGAAAATCTCAGTATGTTTCTTGCTTTTCGATAACAAAAAAAAAGAATTTTTTTCAGTTAAAGATAATGTGGTCTTAAATGCCCTTATCTACAAAAAGTATGCTTAAAATAAGCATGATTATTTTTAAATTTGCTAAATTTAAAATGCTTTCAGATACATTCAACCAGTCTCACAGTGGGTGCTCAGTAAAGTGGTCTACTTTCTCCAAAGATATTTCTATAGGTCTTTGCCCATCTATCTTGTGCTCTAAGAACATCCATCGATCCCATTTCTACTATTTGGCAAGGTTTTCATCTTTCTAAAGTAGCCTTAGGGTGATAGGCCCTCTTTCCTTTAAAGATGTTAAAAATATATTTTAAAACTATAAAAAGATGTATGCTTGACCAACGTGCTCACCTCTGTCATGGAGACTGCCCTGTGCAGGATCCATGTAGAAAAGAATTCTTTATAAATGTTGAGTCCCCCCAGATGTTTCAGTTGTGGATGTCAAATTAATTTGATACATCAGTACATATAGATTCAGATAAGCAATTCATCAGGACAGTAAGCAGAGTCTGGAATTGAAATAGAGGAAGAGAGCAGATTGAACTTTCAATGACCCTAATGCAAAGTCCCTGATACAAAGCAACATATTATTATTAATAATAATAATACTTAATATGCATGTCATGTTTTAGGTTTGCAAAACACTTTAGAAGTGCTTTTTATCTTCACAACAACCCTGAAAAGTAGGTGCTATCATTGTCCTCACTTTATAGATAAGTAAACTGAGGCAGACAGAAGTTAAATGAGCTTAGAGAACATAGCTATTAAGTATATGAGACTGGATTTGAACTAAGATCTTCCTGAAACTAAGTTCAGCACTCTATCCATCGTGTTCTATCTACCTAGTCTTCCCATCTCACACAGGCTGGAAGTTTACTGAAAACCCAATCCCAACACTGAATAGCATGGAAGCTTTGAGCTCTTCCATTTTCAATCTAGGCTGATTCTCCCTTCATCTGAAAATCTGGTAGCCCCCCTCTCCCAGAGGCTCACCATATTGGTTTCAAGTTTGGCATGGACACCTAATTGGTTTTAACCCAACTGCAGCCTGTATGCCATATTACAAGAAATCACAAATAAAAACTGCCTGAATCTGTAGGAAGAGGGCCAACTGAAACTTGAAAGAATACACCAAACGCTTCCTGAAACACTCAAAGGAAAGCTCCTGGGTATGTCAGAGCCAAAATGCATAACATCAACATCAAAGAAATAACACCCAAAACAATCAGAAAGAAAAAGTTCAAGTCCCAAGAAACCACAGACAGAATCACAGAAGGCCTGGCAACTATCACTAGAAAGGAAATGAGGTGACAGAATCTTGAAATACAACATTACAGAGGGCAAAAAATAAAGGCTTACAACCAAAACTGAATATTGTCCTATGTGGGGATAATGTTTAAAGGAATAGAGGGTTTTTAAGCATTTATAATGAAAATACTAGAGTTTAGTAGAAGCTTTGAAATACAAACACAATAGTCAAGAGTAAAGTAGGAAAACAAGTACAGTGTAGCATTTGCAAGTGGCAATACTACCATAACATGTTTATATTCTAATATCTGGAAGAGAAACAAATATCCGTACAAATACTAATGTTCTTAAGGAGCATTTGTTGTTCAGTCGTGTCCAACTCTTTGAGACTCCACTTCAGGTTTTCTTGGCAAAGACACTTTAGTGGTTTGCCATTTCCTTCACCAACTCTTTTTACAAATGAGGAAACTGAGGCAAACAGGGTTAAGTGACTTGCCCAGGGTCACAAGGCAAGTAAGTGTCTGAGGCCAAATTTGAATTCAGGTCTTCCTGATTTTAGGCTCAGCACTTTATCCACTGAGACACTTAGTTGCCCCATAAGGTACATAGAGAGAGAGTTAAATAAGATAAAGGAAAGACCTGTTGCTAGTTGTTTTGGTTTGGGGTTTTTTCTGCCTCGGTAGTCTTAAAAAAAATACTAGAAGAGAGAAGAATGGGAATATATGAGAGAAGAAAGGAGAAAGAAGGGGAGGGAACTTACTATCTCACATAACTGGGGTTCAGGAATTGAAGAATATGCAAACGAGGAGGAATAGGTGAGAGAAATAGCTATCGCACACTCATTTTCATCTGAACAGGAAAAAGGAGAGTTAAATGTACAAATGCATAAAAGAAAAAGGTGTAGAAATGCATTAAATGAGAACTATATAGTAATATCATTAATGAATAACAATTAAAAAGCTTAAATAGTATCCTATCAAACAGACTATAGCAATTCATCCAAGAAATTATTCATTATTGCTAAGCTGGAATTATATCAAGGAGACAAAGATGGCTCAACATTCAGAATATAATCAACATAATTAGTTACATTAAGTACAAAAACATCTGAAACCACAGGATTATCTCGATTCATGCAACAACAAAAACAACAATAAAAAAACCATTGATGTAGCACAAGACTCATTTGTAGTGCAAAGCCTAAAAAGCATAGGGATAAAGGGAGCTTTTTAGTATCACAAAAAGTAGCTACCTACAATTTAAAGAAAGTATCATATTACTAGAGATGCACTAGATTTCCCAGTAAATTCAAGAATAAAGGATGCCCAGTCTCATGATATTACTTGATATAGTTCTAGATACGTGAGCAATAGCAATGAGACAAGAGACAGAGATTAAGAGTGTAAAGATGGGCAAAGAGGAGATAAAACTATCCTATTTGCTGCTGATATGATGATTTACTTAGAAATTCTTGGGGAATCAGCAGAGATGCTAATTGAGACAATAGTTAAGAGTAGTGAAGTTGTAGTCTACAAAATAAATCCACAAAAATCTAACAGAATGTCTATAATAATATGAAAATCCAAGCTGTAACAATAGAAAGAGAAATACCATTCAAAATAACCATGAAATGAATTAAATATTTTGTACTAAATCTACCAGAACATGCAAAATTGTATAGATTGAATAATAAAATTCTCCTTAAAAAAATAAAGCAATTCATATAGTTAGAGGAATATTCGGTATTCATGGCTGAGCCATACCAATATAATAAAGAGGACAATACTACCAAAATTATCTACAATTTTGTTGCTATATTAATCAAACTCTCAAAGGAATCCTTATATAACTTGATAAAATAATAACAAAATGTATTTAAAATAACAAAAGATCCAGAATATCAAGTCAATGAAAAAAGGTAGGGATAAAAAAGGAAATTACACTCCCAGACCTCCAATTATATTATAAGGCAACAGTCTGGTCTATTTGGTACTGGTTTTAAAGAGAGAGAGAGAAATATGGCAAAGACCACACAAGAAAGAAGCAGAAATCATGAGACTCAATAAGACAGTGTCTGATAAACCAGAAAATATAAACTACTTAGGAAAGAATTCCTGATTTGATTAAAATTGCTGGAAAAGCTAGAAAGTATTCTAGCAGAAATTAGGCTTAGACCAACATCTTACACCTTAATATTAAAAATTATACCGTTAAAAATTAGAAGAGAAGCAGATTGTATACCTTTGACAACTTTGGCTTGAAGATGTATTCTTAACCAAAAAAAATGAAATAAAGGAATTACAAAAGAAAATAGATAATTGTGATTGCATGAAATTAAATTTTCTGCACAAACAAAATTAATGCTGCTAGGTTAAAAAGGGAAGTTGTCAAATGGAAGGAAACATTTATATCAAATAACTCAAGTGTTTCGTATTCAAGATATATAGACAACTAACAAATACAGACATACAGACTTATTTATGTATATACACATGTGTGCATATGCACATATATACACACATGAACAAAAACCATTTCCTGATAGATTAGTAATCACAGGATATGAACAAACAGTTCTCAAAAGAAAAATGGCAAATTCTTCATAACCATGTGAAAGAATGCTCCAAATAACTAATAATAAGAGAAACAAAAACCAAAACAACCCTAAGATTTCACCTCACACCCAACAAATTAACAAAATGATAACAAACAAATAGGCATAGGCATATTAGTATATTGTAGGTAGGGTTGTAAATCAGCATGATCATTTTGAAAAGCAATGTACAAGTACACAAATATAGTGACTAAAATGTACATATCTTTTAACCTAGATCCCACTACAAGGCATATACCACAAAGAGGTCATTGATAAGAAAAAAGTCCTTCTAGACATCAAATATTTATAACAGCACTTTTTGTAGAAGCCTAGAATCATAAATAAAGTAGATGTCCATATAGTTCAGAATGGCTAAATAAATTGTAATATATTAATGTAATAAAATATTACTGTGCTGTAAAAAACAATGAATATGATGAATACAAAGAAGCATGGAATGATTTACCCGAATTGATAACTTAGACAAAATTGTTGTTATTGTTCAATTGTTTCAGTAGTGTCTACTCTTTTTCTCTTTTTTGCTTTTTGGTGAGGCAATCAGGATTAAGTGACTTGCCCAGGGTCACACAGCCGGTAAGTGTCATGTGTCTGAGACTGAATTTGAACTCATGTCCTCCTGATTTCAAGGCCAGAGCTCTATCCACTGTTCCACCTAGCTGCCCCGTGTCTGACTCTTTGTGACTCCATTTGAGATTTTCTTGGCAAAGGCAATGAAGTAGTTTGACATTTCCTTCTCCAATCCATTTTATAGATGAGGAAACTGAAGCAAACAGGGATAACTGATTTGCCCAGGGTCACATAACTCGTGTCTGAGGCCAGATTTGAACTCATGAAGATGAGTCTTCCTGACTCCAGGACCAGTTAGCTATCCCCTGTACCACCTAGCTGCCCCATAATTACAACAATACAAATGGAAAGAACAACCACAAATAATAAAAAGTAAACATTACCAAATTACAAAGAACAATCATGGACTCAAAGAAGAAAATGTGGAAGACAACCCCACCCTATTCCTTTGCAGAGGTACAAGATCCAGAGCTGGGGAATATTGTACATTTTCAGACTTTCTCAATGAATTGATTTGTTTTGCTCATTTTTTCTTTAAGAAACATCTTTGTTATATGACATAACTCTCTGGGAATGGGAAGAGATATAATTGGAGAAACTCTACAATGTAAAAAGAAAAAAGTATCCATAAAATTTTATTTAAAAAATAAAATGCACCAAAATAAATACAATAAACCACAAGAAAATAGCTAGAGACAGAAAGAAGGAATAGTAATGGATTTAAGAGGGAGTGAAGAATAAGTAAGGGACTAGTATAAGTGAAACAAACTCCAATATTGAATGGTAGATCATGAAGGGAAATTAAAAAGAAAGAAAGAAAGAAAGAAAGAAAGAAAGAAAGAAAGAAAGAAAGAAAGAAAGAAAGAAAGAAAGA
>NW_020954590.1:30180220-30212589 GCF_900497805.2 Vombatus ursinus | reverse complement strand
AGAAAGAAAGAAAGAAAGAAAGAAAGAAAGAAAGAAAGAAAGAAAGAGCAAAAATCTGTGGCCTTCTTTGTAATGAAACAACTCAGCATCAAAGACAGGAAAATGTATAGAAGATTAAATGAAGGAATATACATAATTAGTGATCATAATCATGAGTGTGAATGGGATTAACTCACCTATAAAGTGGAAAAGAATAATAAAAAAGAGTGATAATACAGAATCCAACAATGTTATTTATAAGAAATGGGTTTGAAACATTAAAATTCATACAGAATTAAAATAAATAGCTGAAATAAAATATATTATCCTTCAGGTAGACTAAAAAAAAATCAAACAAAACAATAGTAAAAAATAGACCTAATTTTAAAAGGTAGACGAATAAGTTGCATTATGCTTAAAGACATTATACATAATGAATCAATACCAATACTCATATGAGTCAAATGGCACAGCATATAAATGTTGAAAGGAATAATTAATTAAATTACAGGGAGCAATTAGAGTCAAACTATAATAGCAGATGAACTCAATGTACCCTTTTCATCTAGACAGATGTAACTAAGAGATAAAGAAGAAAAGAACTAAGGACCTGAATAGAATTTTATAAAAGTTAGATAAATCTCTGGTGATCATTAAATTAGAAAACAGAGTTTTCATGGTGCTCTTAGGTGTGTGGCACCATTTTAAAAAGTGAATATATATTAGTTTTAAAAAAGCTTACAAACAAAACAGAAATACTAAACACATCTTTTACCAATCACAATGTGATAAAATACATTAAAGAGCCTTTGAAAATATTAAGAATTAATTAAAAGCTAAATAATTTGATCCTAAAAAATTCATGGGTCAAAAAACAAATCT
Organism: Vombatus ursinus; assembly: GCF_900497805.2. Taxonomy (NCBI): domain Eukaryota; kingdom Metazoa; phylum Chordata; class Mammalia; order Diprotodontia; family Vombatidae; genus Vombatus; species Vombatus ursinus. The sequence continues at coordinate 30,211,728 of NW_020954590.1, read as the reverse complement.
TAGAAACAATAGAAAATTTCACTAAAAAAAAATTTACAACAATAAGACAATATACCAAAACTTTGGAGATACAGCCAAAGCAGTTCTTAGGGTAAAATTTATGAATAGAGTTCAAATCCAGCCTCAGACACTTAACACTTACTAGCTGTGTGACCCTGGGCAAGTCACTTAACCCCAATCACCTCACCCAAAAAAAAAAATAAAAAGAAGAAGAAGAAAAGAAAGAGCTCTTTGGTGAAGGTACCACAAGTACAGACGTTTAGAGTCAGCAATCCCTGCCTCTCCTCTTCCTGGCTCACTGCTGTTTGCTCTCACCAAGTCAGTCAGGATGCACTTCACTGCCATAGCATTCAAAGACACCGGCAAGACACATGTGGAGCCCCAAGTGGTCATTCACAAGACCTAAATCACCCTCACCAGCCACAATGTGAAATTGCTCCAGAAAGTGTGTTCTGACCTAATTAGAGGAGCCAAAGAAAAGAACTTGAAAGTGGAGGGGCCTATTTGAATGCCCACAAAAACCCTTCAAATTACAACTAGAAAAACTCTTCCAGTGAAGGTTCAAAGACTTGGGATCAGTTCCAGACGAGAATCCACAAATGCCTTATTGATTTGCACAGTCCTTCTGAGAGTGTTAAACAGATCACTTGTATCATCATTGAACCAGGTGTAGAAGTTGAAGTCACCCTTGCAGATGCCTAATCAGTCATCTCTTTTAATAAATTGATTGCAACTATTTAAAAAAGAAAAGAAAAGAAAAGAAAGAAATCTGGGATTGGGCAAATTAAAAAAAAACTAGAGAAGCAACAAATGAGAAAAACCAACTAAACACTAAATTGGAAATTCTAAAATTCAAAGAAATTAACAATAAATGAAGACAAATGATGCATATTATATTGTAGAGAAAGCAGTAAACTTAGATGAAGCTGCAGGAATTCAGACAACAGTTACTGCTCTATTGCACCCTTTCCCATAAATAGGTCACTAAAATTGTAGTCAGGAAAAAAGAATTGGGTTTGAATCCTACTCCAAATATTCACTAGCTTTGTGAAGTTGGGTAGGTCACAACATATATGAATTCCAGTTTCCTCATCTTTGAAAGAGTATAATAGTAGCACTGACCTCCAAGAATTATTGTGAGAATCAGGTGATATAATCTATGTAGCTTTGAAATCCTTCAAGTATTCTATAAATGTGATCTATCATAATCATTACTATCTTCATCATCGCTATTTAGCAAAGCACTAGGGCAATTTGCAAGGCACTTGTGTTAGTTCAGACCACATCTGAGGAATTGTGTTCTCTTCTGGGCAGTACAGTTTAAGGAAGATAGTGATAAGCAAGAGAATGTCCAGAAAAGCACAAATAGGATGGTGGAGGGTCTTGAGACCATGCCATGTAAGAAGTAGTTGCAAGAAATGAGACTGTCTAATTGAAAAAAAAGTACTTATTGGGAGTGGAGGTAAAGAAAGGCTCTCTATCTTTAAGTATGTGGAAGTCTGTTAGGTAGAGCATGAATTAGGTCTGCTTGACCCCAGAGAGAAAAACCGGGAACACTGAGTGGAAGTTGCAAAAAGGTAAATTTAGGTCTACTATTGGGAAAATCTTCCTATCAGAATTGTTCAAGTGTGGGATAGGCTACCTTTGAAAGTGATGGATTTCTTTACTGGAGATCTTGAGGCAGCATTTCAATGACCTCTTGCTGTGGTATGTTACTCTGGGGATTCCTTTCCAGGTATGGTTTAATCTAGATCATAATTAAATTCCCTTTCCACTTTAAAATTCTGTGAATTGTGGGACATGAGTTATGAAATGTAGGTATAGATATAGAGATGTATTAGATACAGGTATAGATACAAATGTATCTAGGTATGTGTATGTGTATATGTAGGTATTTTTGTGTATACGTGTGTATACGTGTGTATATTTCACAGTACTTTACAGTTTGCAAAGAACTTTCCTTACAACAGCCTTGTGATCCCAGGAAATGCATGATGTACAATGAGGTAAATGAGACTGAGAATACTAGTGCAACTTGTCCAAGGTCTCACATTCACTTTGTCAATGCTAGATCTTCTGACTATTCATCCAGATGCCTTCATTGCCTCATGCTACCTCCCAACAAACAAAACTAGTTTTCCTTTTGATTTTATCTAAAGTTTTTAGAAGAAGGAGAGAAAAGGCCACAGAAGACTATAAGATATTAGAATGAAAAGTCATACTGAAGTAAGATTTAAAAGGGAATTAGAAAGGGCAGGAACAATGTTCCATTTCACTGATTTGTATATTAAACAGTTTCAAATTGAAGATAATAGATGCAGACTTGGGAACTTTTTTACATCTGCACAATAAACCAGACACTGATCGTATTCTTTCCCTTCAGTCAGCCTAATGAATGCCAACCTAATACAAACTATCTGATTCACTCCCTGAGCCCATTTACAAACCACTAGCCTGAAAAATGAGGTGGCATCTGGGGTTTTAATGGCACCAAGCTTATGCACTGTGGACTATCAATAAGGGCACTGGCCCCTTAAAAGATAAAAGTGCCTACAATTAAACAAAAATAATTCTCTGTTTACTGAAATGCGACAAAAAATCAAATAAGCATTTTACTTTGTAACAGCCAAGACCTTAGGAATTTCTTGAATGTTTCACTGACATTTCTGAAATAGTAGAGCACATCTTGTCATAAAGTAATCACATAATCATTTAAAAAGAGAATTATCTAATGTATCAAAATATCTAACGATTCTCATAGATGACTTGCAGTAACATTTGACCTCACTTCACAACTGCTCTTATTCATTCATTCACTTAACACCGAGAGTCCACCTAATGCTCTGCTAAGCACTTCAAAGGTGGTCACGAGTCAACAAGAGACATGGCCACTGCCCTTAACTGAATTTGCAATCTAGTTAAATTAACTTAGACAAGAAAAGCAACAGATATTTCATAGCTAAAGACCACAGGAGGGGAGAACAATTAGTAAATCATCAATTATGTTGCTGTCTAAACTTCTATTTCTAAAACTAATAGTCTATAATCAAAGCAAACCTGTTATTTAAAGCAGCAAATGTTAATTGCTTTTGGAAAATTAACACTTCTGTTTTTGACAAGTGTGTTTGATTTTCCACAAAGTTTTATATTTAATTCAAGAAGGTCAAGTTCAAGCATGGAGGCACTGTGCTATTGTGAAAAATATAACAAGTTAGATCAGAAGACCTGGACTCATCTTACTTTCATCATTTATTATCTGTGCAACTTAGAACAAATCACTTGATCCTTCAAATATGTAAAATGGGGATAATTATACTTGTATTACCCACCTCATGAGATTGTTCAGAGATTCAAATTAGATAATGTAGGAAAGATACACATAGATGTGAGCTATCATCATCATTATCGTCAGGGCAATGGCTTTCCACAAAAAAAATAAAATAAAATTATGATCTGTTGGTGTTGAAGACAGACTGAAAAGGTAATAGATAAGGAATCTTGTGAGAAGGACCTAGATGAAGGGAGTACCAGAAAATACATAAAAAGAGACAGAGTTATAAAACAGTATGTAGGATTACAGTTCCTACTAAATATAAATGCAAAATGAATTGAATTTGGAAGTTGTACAATGATGTTAAGTATCTCAAACTACTCTCTAGAGATAAGAATATTTTTTTTCACATAAAAGTTTTCCCATTGATGATGCTTGGTTGAAAATTTTAGAACACTACAACCTCTGAAGAACCAAAGTCACAAGTTACTCCAAGGACAATGGAGAGATGCATTGTGGGACGCAATATTCTTGATGATGATCTATACAAAAGACCTGGTATAACAGATACGATAGAGGACACGTATAATCAGAAAAGGACAGGACAGGAGCCAGTCATGTGAGAATAACAGTGCAAAATAACAGACAAAAAAACAGAATATGGATGCCCACAAAATGTGAAAAAGAAAAAAAATCTAGTGTTAGGTCCCAAGAACAAGTTATCATCTGTGAAAGATCTTTAAAAGAATATGGATGAGGATAGCACAAAATGAAAAGATATGTGCAGGTTGCAAATTACACTGATGGAGGGACTGCTCCCATCAATAAGGTCACAGATCAATTGAAATATTGAGTATGAGAGATGCAGAATAAAAGAATCAAGAATGATTCCCAGATTTTCTGTGTTAAATTGGTAGTAGTATTTCCCATAGATCTTGGAAAAATAGGACAAGGTAGAAGTTTTAGAAGGAAAGATGCCATATTGAATTTAAAAAAATAGCAAGACATTTTGGCTAAAAAACCTTGTAAAAAAAAAAGAAATATTATCCCATTTTCACATGTCATTAGTCACCCTCTTTTGACAATACAATCAAACCTGACAGTCATACATTTCTGCAAATTTCTCTGCAAGTGACACATTTACCTTGTATTTCCTGGACCAATTGATCAGAGGTACCAGCTGAGAATTATGCAAGCTTGTGGCCACAGGGTCTTGAAGACTGAAATAACACGGACCAGGGACAGCTAAGTGGTGCAGCGGATAAAGCTCTGGTCCTGGAGTCAGGAGGACCTGATTTCAAATCTAGCCTCAGGCACTTGACACTTATTAGCTGTGTGACCCTTGGCAAGTCACTTAACCCCAACTGCCTCACAAAAAAAAAAGAAATAACATGGACCAAGCCATGACATTCCCTCATGGATCACTGCCTTGTCATGGCAGAGGGGTTTGTTGTAGCTCAGTGAAACTATGAGCTATGATGGGCAGAGTTAACTCAAGACAAACATGTCATAGTGGAGAGTTCTGACAAAAAGAGATCCACTGGAGAAAGAAATGGCAAACCACTCCACTATATTTGGCAAGAAAACCCCATGGACAATATTAAAATGCAAACAGATATGACACCAGAATGGTGTGCTATAGGTAATGGGATAACAAAGAGCCAGATGTGACTGACCAGAAACAAAAACAAAGCCATGATGTGGTTGGGAAAGCTAAGCCAGTTACCTTGAAGCCAAGAAGCTAGGTCAAAGGAAAGATTCTCTTATTCCTATGCTTTCTAGTGTTTTTAGAGGAACGGGTAGTGTATTTTGTCAAGAGCTTTTTCTGCCTGTTCTAAATTTATGATCCTACTATGTAATCCAGAACTGCCAATTTAGCTATAAATGTTTTGTAGTATAATGGATGTTTAGAGTATGCCTAGGTCACCTAAGATAGAGGCACCCATGTGAGAGATACCAGGGATCTGCTTCTGAGAGAAAGGATGTGGGGCACAGTGATGGACATTCTGAATTGGCCTAGTACATGATTAGAACCAGCCTTTTTCCATTAGATGTATAACTGAAAGTGTCTGCGTCTTTAAATCTGCCTGCATGAGGCACAGTCAACCTTTGTTCCTGTGGCATCCAGGGATGGAGAATTCATTAATTAATAGCAGGTGTCAACAAGTGGTAAGGGCAGGACAGGGACTGAGGACCATATATTCCCAGGTCTTGTATCCCTGAGAAATAGGTTTGGAGTTTGGTTCTATTTTGTTTGTCCTTTTCAATTCTAGATGCAGGAAATGATGTTCTAAGCCCAGAAGCTCAAGGCATGATATTCTTTTAACTTTTTCCTTCCATGTTACTCTTTCCTTCAAAAAGCTACTCAAAACTTAGCAATTATTCCATGAAACTTTCCCTGATTGTTCAGTGAAGTGATGTCTACTTGCTTCAAAGGTAATTCTGAATTTTTAAAACCTGCTATGTTATCTAAGACTGTCTATCAATCCTCTTTCCTCATCTTTACAAAGGAAACTTGAATCTTTCAACAGCTGCCTAATGGTTAATGGCCTCATGTTTCATTGAGCTTTTGGTTAGGGCACTTTCCAAATCTGATATGGTTCATTTTACAGTGTCAATAGTATACATTAAGACTGGTATTGTATAGGTATTAATTGCATCTTTCCATTCACCTTTGATTTCAGTTAAGTCTCAACATATTCACAGCCTACTCTTTGATATCTTTATGTTTAGTGTTTCTTGCCTAGAGGAGACCAAAGTACTGTCTTCATCAACTAGTTATTCAGACATTCCATTTCAATTCATGGTGTTGGTCATCACATGAATTTGTGATAGTGTCAGGTCATAAAATTTAGAAATATATCTTTCATGCCCCCAAAAGGATAATTCCTCAAGTATCAAGGGGCCAGTGAGTTATTTTAAATGAAAAATGAGGCCAGAGGGAAAACTGAGGTCCATAGAGATTAAATAACTTGTCCACAGTCACCAACCTAGTAAGTAGCAGAGCTAGAACCTATATCTGAACCTAGGTCCTCTACCTCCAACTTCAAGGCCCTTTTCACTATCCTCTAAGGAAACCTTCCAGGCCTGATGAATAACTCCACTCTAAATAAAATTTGCCATGATTGCTATCTCCCTCTCTCAAATCACTCTGGGATTCTAAGCACCCTTCACCCCAAATAGTTCCCAAAGAACTTTTGCAAGTACAGAAGAAAAATAGTAAAGCTGGCAGGAAAGTTACCCAAAGTACAGAGCCAGTCATTGCTTACCAGTCATACCAATTCTCCCCCAGGCCCAGCCTGTCCTCATCCCCACTCCTAAATGATCCTATATTTACATTCATTAGGACAGGGCTGATACATTTTGTAATGGAGGCGAGGCTCTCTCTCCAGTGTTAACAAAGTCTCAGGCCTGTAAATTTGAGAATCGGGTTTGCTAATCAGTCAGTAACTCTTACCTATTACATGATTTCATTCTAAGAGTCAATTCTTCTACTTATGGTAACAAATGAATATTTAGAGTCAGAGGCTCATTACTCTGAAATGATTCAGCCTCTTTTATGTCGCATTTAAAACTCTATTCATATCTATTTCATAAAAGAGAGGCAACATTTTCTCCATCAATTTCTGCTACAAATTGCAATGCTTTGGAAATGAGGCAAAAACCTTTCATTAGAGTATATATCATAATGTAGCCTATTGATTATATGAATGTTTTTCAGATTTGATAACCACTGTCACCCACTATAGCATAATTATTCTCTGCACTTAGCTCCAAAGTCTAAAATATTTGAAGACATCAAATGGCAGTTCTTTAAAATATTTAAAAGAATGCTTTTCTTTCCAGTGTTTTTTATTAGCTATTCTTCATCTAAAGTGTAATACTGACAAAGAAGTAGGAAATTGCTCGGTAGGCGCTATTCTCTACACAGAGTCTAGGCATGTACTAGGTAATCATCCCCACAGGCACCAGCCCCTTGGCCCATGTATATTCTTCCCTGGAGCCCCAGCATAAAACTGTCACTAGAAGTAAAAGTTCCCAACAGCCTAATGCAGCTGTTAGAACCCTTCAAAGAGGCAATAACGAAGTTTTGGTTTTGTTTTGTTTTTCCCAGGGAACTCAAGAGCACATAAGAAAACCATTGCTACTCTGTGGAAACTACCTCTGAATTGGTTTCACCTATTGTGAGGCAAGGAGTCATTCTGTTAGCAAAGGACAAGTCAAAGAGGAAGCCTGAGTTCAGATATCGGCTTTGCCACTTACTATATTGTAGTAGTGTATAAAGTGAATACAATCACTTAAACCTCCCTGGAACTCAGTGTCCTCTATAAAATGAGAAAATTGGCATTGGTGGCCACTGATGACCCTTCCAGCTCCAGATCTATAAGTCGATGGGAAGGTCATTGAGGTGTTCCAGACCTCGGTTCTCTCATCAGTAAAATTAAGACGTAGGACAATATGACTTCTAAGGTCCTATTATGTCTATAATCCTACCTGCTCAAGTGGAGAATTCTATAATGGGAACATGACTGGAGTCTCTTTCCTAACATCACAGTCCCCTTCTTGTCTCAGTAAGTGGGATATAGTAAATCTAATACAAGGATGTTGTCAATGATTATTAAAGGAATGAATATGGTGAAACATTCAAAAATAAAATATTTTTTAAATGTCTACACATCGCAGCCACTCTCTTTGGTAACAGAATAAGAATTAATATTATTGTCAGTGGTAGAAAATCCCTCAGGTCCTACTGAATGATAAGTTTGCATATTGACTGAAGAGTCCTACATATTTGCTAGATTCTAAGACAAAAGTAGTTAAGTAGCAGCTTCTACAAATGATAGATGGTTAAGCTTTTTATTTTTCTCTAAAGGAAGGAGGGCAGAAAATGAACCCTCATTTTTGGAAATCAAAGATGATCTGTATGCCCCACCCCAAGCTCTTTTTAAGTTTTTCTTTTTTTAAAAAAAGTAATATTCCAATTTGTATCACACTTTTCACTACATTTCTGTAAGAGAATGCTTATGCATTCACATTATAAATTTACAATACGAAGATCAGAGACCCATACAAAAATCACTTTAAATGCTGCAGACAAAATGTGGAAGAGGTTGTAAAATTATCCATCCAAAGTTGTACAGTTGCTATTAACCCTATGGCAACTGTCCAAGTTTGAGGAATTATTTAAACTTATCATTTGGGGAGTATTAATACTCCATTGTAATCCCTTATTCTCACCATCAATTGTAACTTATTTATAGGGGGGTTTTCTGGGCATTTTTATGCCTAGAATTTGCCAATTGATAGTACAACTTTTCAGAGTTATAACAAATTGAAAGTTCCATTTGTTAAAAGACAATCTATTCACTGTATATTTGCATACATCTTTCTACTTACATAGTTAACAACTAACTAACTATTCGTTCTCTGAAATTAGATCAAACACTGTTGGTCCAGCCCAATCCATCTTCAGCCACCACTTTTAACTTGTTCCCTGACAATGAACAGTGAAAAAAACCAAATAGACTCAACTTCTCTGGCTCTCAAGGAGTTTCTAGACAAAAAGCAAAACTATGGTCTCATTTCTTGGACTTTTATTTCCATTTTGTAAACATAAGCCATTCATCCTAATTCAATACAAGTGTTCCTTGTTTTCTTGGGTAGGGAGGATGGGTGAAATGCCTGCACCTATGACTTTATGAGGTCATTGGATTAGGAATCAAATGAAATAATATAAAATATAATAAAGCACTTGACACACAGTAGGTACTTAATAAATACTTATTTCCTTCCTTATGGAGTCAAGGATGATTCAACATTGTTTGGGGCTTTTTTCTTTGTTTTGATCCTGGGTCCCTGTGAAACTGTTGATATAATTAATAGAAATAAGAAGGCAGGAGGAGGAACAGAATTTGTAGGGAAAAGATAATAATAGCTAACATTTACATAGCAATTTAAGGTTTACAAAACACTTTACTAACATTTATATAGCAATTTGAGGTTTGCAAAACTTTTCAAATATTATTTCATTTTTTTTGAGTAAAACCCTGGGTGGGAAGTGCTGTTATTATCATTCCCATTGTACAAATGAAGAAACTGAAGCAGATAGGAGTTTAAAAAAAAACTTTCCCAGTGTCACACAATTAATAAAATCTGCATATGGATTTGAACTCAGGTCTTCCTGACTCCAGGCCCAGTCAGTGCTCTATCCTGTAAGCCACCTTGTTACTTCTGATAATAAGCTCAGTTTCAGAGATTTTGAGGTGGATGTTGGGCATCCCAGCAGGCTATTGGAAAATATGATAAGAAGGAGAGGGGTATGACTGAGCTATGACTGAGTTTAAGAGTCAATCCATATGGTGCAAAAGTTAAAATCACAGGAACAAATAAGATTGCCATGAGACACATGACCAACATGTGTTGGTCTAGAGGGGGGCTAGACACTTTCTCTAATTTTTATGACCTCTCAAACCTTATCAAAATGGGAATTATACATAGGAGATTAAATTTCAGCTATCTACACCGTCTAAGACACGAAGAACCCTAATGAATCCAATCATTATCTCACTCACCCAACACCCTCTCCGTCACCAAATACCCTCAATCAATCAGGGCTTCACAAGCCTACTCAGGAGCTTGCAAAAGAACTCAACTCTGCACTCATCACCACCTCTGTTCCTGTGCCCTTGAAAACTATAAGGCAGACGCTTGCTCAGGATAAGACTGAAGCATTGCAGCTCTTGCTGCAACAGAGCTCAGCCAGAGAAATGAGTAATAGAAGATACTGGGTCCTAACATGCTGTCCCTCCAATAAGCCTGAAGGAAAGAGCCCAACATCCAGTTAGGGCCAGTTTCTATCCCTCCAGAATTTACCTGGGACAGACTAAAGCCAGCAAAATAATTCCCCATAGCAGGAGGAGGCAAAGACAGTTTTGAAGTCTAGCTCCCCAAGGGAAAGGAGTGAAAAAATGGGCTATAGGAGAATTAAAGGGGAAAAGATTGCCTTGGAAGAATATAAAGACAAAAGGTCCAAAGACAGGACCCTGGAGAATCCAACATTTTAAGAGGCAGAAAGAGGAAGAAAATGCAAGACCGAAAAGGATTGGTCAGATACACAGGAAGAGAACAAAAAGAATTTACTGTTATGTATAATTTTTATGAAATTGCCTGCCTTCTCAAAGATGGGGGAGGGTAGAGAGAGTGGGAAATAATTTGGAACTCAAAATTGTAAAAAAAAACAAAGTTAAAGATGGTTTACATGTAATTGGGAAAAAACAAAATATTAAAGAGAAAGAAATATTTTTAAAAGAAGTTGGTGTGATTGAAGCCAAGAGAAGAGAGAATTTCAAGAATAGGAGAGATCAAATACAGCAAAAATATCAGAGGCACAAATCTATAGCAGAGCCACTGGATCAAATCAGCATAATTTTAACCTAATAATCTGAGTCAGAGCATCTTTAAAGTGCCTTACACAACCAGGACACAACTCAAGCACAACAAGAAACCAAATTTAAATATATATATATATATATATATATATATATATAAAACCAATTATACAGCTATTTTCAATATAATTGATAGGTTTTTTTAATCTTATTTTATACTAAAAATCTATTTAATCTATCACCATAATCAAATTAGCTTCCATGAGATCTATAAAAATAAACTTTCAAAAATAATGTAAAAATTGGGCTAGAATAAAATGCAAACAAACAATGACTAAAAGCAAAGATTTAGGTAGACAAAGGACACTCTTGGGCTTTCTTTCCCACCCCATAGCACCACCAATGCATCATTTGCACTGATTCACAACCATCCAGTAGATCAGGGTAAGAGGTGGAGAGGAAGAGGATGTTCAATGCTCCTATAAAAGAGATAAAACCTGACAAAATGGAAAACTGCCTCAAACTCATTCTACCTGTAACCTGACAGGATGAGTCCCCAGATTCTGCACAGATAGCCCTGACTTTAAAATGTCACATTGTACCCACCTCTGTGTGTCCACCCAACTCTCACCTCTGTGTTTGCCCTTTAAATTCCAGTATTTCCCAGTAGTTCTTACTGACCCTCATTCTTGGATACCAAGTAATACTCCATATCCCTTTTCCAAATGGTTTTTCCCTCAAGCCAAGTAATTACTCTAATCATCAACAGTGTTCAACCCTCTGCCAGGAAATCCAACAGTATTATCAAGAATGCTTTCCTTTTTTGTTTTTGTTCTTGTTTTTATTTGTAGGGCTCAACCACTGTCTGAACTCTAGGTACTGGGAAGGAGTTTGAAAGTACTATTTCTACTATAACAGTACCATACAAAATGAACAACTTTGCAACACTTAAGAGCTCTAAGCAACACAATGATTACCCATGATACCAGAGGACCTATGATAAAGAATGCTACCCACCTCTTGACAGAAAGGTGATGGACTAACTATGCAGAAAGGATACATTTTTGTTGAGGAGAGGAGAAAAGAGGAGAGGAGAATGGAAGGGAGGGGAAGGGAGGGGAGAAGAGGGTGAAATTGTGAAGACTGGATGTTTACTTTCTAGGCCTTTTTCTTTGTTGTGGCAATAAATTTAAATTGGTTAAACCTCCAAATTATTATTATACCTGATTTCTATGTGATTTCTGTTATTCATTTCACATTTTATTATCATCTACTTGTTTAAATAGCTCAAGATTGGGTTGGTTTAATTGAAGTGTTTTTAAATTATTATTCTTTCTCTTTACTTTTTAGTAATTCTGGTCTTAATTCTATCCAGCTGTTGGTCTGACTGTATATAGACAGCTGGGTCCTTGCTCTCCCTCATTCTGTACACCCAAACAATTTCCATAGGATAGAGCAAGGCTCAGTGGAAAGAATATTGGGTTTGGTGTTTCAGGGTTTAAAATAAAATCCCAGCTCCGTCACTTACTACCTGAATGATCCTGAGCAAGTCATTTCTAACCTTAGCTCCCTTACTAAATGTTGATCAGTAATGAATCATTTCTTGTTTCTTTAAAAAACGATCAATTTTATTCCCCCTTCCCTACAATAGAATGGAAGCTCCTAGAAGTCAGAGACTGTTCTGCTATATTTTGGCATCCTCAGTGCCTTGCAAAGTGCCTGTTACAGAGTAGGCATTTAAGAAATTATTTTAATTGCATTAAATGTCCTATTTTACCTCCATTTAACCTCTTTAAACCTCAAGTTCCTCATCTGCATGGTAGAAAGAGTTACTGGGGTGGGACTTGGAGGTAAGGGGTGAGGGGGTGGGGCAGGGGTTTGCAGGATATAAACCAGATGTGTATACTGACATAATTTGGAGGACCTAAAATTCTTCATAGAATTTCTGTCTCAATCCTCAGCAACTGAAACTGGTGCTTAAACTGCAATTATTTTTATGGTGATCTTTTTTGGTAGAATCTTGTCTTTAGCAGTGCAATATGCAATGACCAAATATCCTATGAAATAATGTTCTTGGGGCACATGATAACACTCTTGACTTTTTTTCTCTCTCTAAGGACTAGCTGCAAGTCACTTTTCCCCTTAGCTACAACTTTCATCCTTCTTCTAGTTTCTTTTATAGCAACTACGTCAAGATTGATGCAATTCAGCTCCTCCAGCAATAGGTCCACTTGTTAACTTTTGGACAGGGATCTTACATTTAGAATACTAACAATCAAATTTAAGCTTATAGATGGGCTAAAAACAATGTGGTTCTCAGCTCCATGTGCCTGCTTTCCCATCAGTCTGCCCCAGTCACTGCAGAAAGCAGAAAGGGGCTGCACAGAACTGAACATCATTTTATATTTTCATTTTGTCATATCAGTTTCTAGGGCCAAAAATTTTATCACCAAATAGCCAGACAGTGATGAGCACTTCCATACTTAACTACACTGGCTCTCAGAAAAGTCATAATCTGTTGCCTGGGCTATATCTCAAGTGTCTGCAGCGTGGAAGAACCTATCAGAGCTTCAATCTCATTCCTCCTTTTCTTTTTCCCTTAAAAAATGTCTTTGTTATGGCTCTCTGGGAGGGGGAAGGGATATATTTAGGGGAAAATTTAGGTGATGTGAAAACAAAGATATCAATAAAAATCTATTTTTAAAAAAGAGTACTTCAGCATGAGAAGACCAGCATCTCCTGCCTGCTTCCTGCCTCTTAGTATGATGGTGTCTTTCCAGCATGATGTTCTTGAATTTTCAACAGTAATCTGTGCCAAACTGTCATTGAAATCCTTGCTTTTTCCTTGCATTTCTCTGTCATCATAATCCAAAATAAGTATGGGTGATTGTCCCAGGATAAAAAGTTTACTAGAAGCCTAGCAAAAGTTACTAACACTGAAGGTGACACCAATAATCCCAGCATCAATTATGGTATTCAAGTCATTCTTGAATTTTTGTCTATTGCTGGTCAAGGCACAATGGTAATACACATGATTTGGAGTGTATTTTATACGTGATGGACAAAACCCAGAAGCCAATGGATATGAAAATAAAGTCAGGCATTTCAGAATTTGTTGCCTCTCAAGAAAAAGCCAATGATTGTATTTGCCCTTTTTTGAGTTTTGCTGCAAATTATGTGCACAAACAAAACGCAAAGAGACCCCTCTCTACATACTCTGGACAGGTGGTTTGAGAGTGCAGCCTGAAAGCTTCAAAAATGATACTGGACTTTCAGTTCTATGACCATCATGCTGAGGATATTTCAGGAAAATGAGAAATTATCTATGTTTGGACTGGAATTAACTTTGTCCTTCGATGGTTTGACTATATTAAAGGGGATAAGGCAGTATCAAATGTGAATATTCCAAAAATGCCATTCTCCATAAAATATAATGGATATTCCCAAAATGGGTGGAGCATCAATTCATACAGTATATGTTTACCATGTAGATGGATAGATAATTAGTTTTATAGAGAGAAATAGTTATATATATATGTATATATAACTATACATCTATTTAACTAGATATGTAGCAAAAACATATAACATACCTACATGATTATATATATATAATATATAATATGTATACACTCTATGTGTATATACATAAAATTTCAGTTATGAAATTTTATAACTCAAATTATATTCCATATATCAAGTTATTTGTAAAAGTAAATCTATACAATTATATTTACTTTTAATTTTTACTATATATAATTACATTTTAAATAAATATAATTAAATACATTTACATATCAAGTTACTTCACAAAAGTAGATGTATATGCATATATTTATAATTGTATATTATGTGATTATATATACATTTTCTTTTGCATATATACATATAATATGTAGCAAGTAAAAATCAGATTCTGTAAAGGATAACCCTCACTCCTTTCCCTCACCCTCCAACCTCACCCCCACCTCTCCAACCTCTGCCAGTGTCTATTATACTTCTTGTCATAAATTTGCAAGGGAGTCCTTAAATTGCTGTAATTACCTGGAAATGAGGTTCCCTTGCAGAGTCTGATTTTTACCTTTAAAAGACATCCAGAAGGAGAATCGCCAGGATGGGCATGCTCATTCCCATGACTTCTCCTTTGTCTATAACAACTACTCTATCTGCTTTCTCTTCGTCCTGTTGTCCATCCTTCTCTACTTGCTACATATTAGATAAAAAAGTTTGTCTCAGAGATTCTTCTCATTTTCCCTTTTTTCTCTCCATTTGGTTCCTTAAAATAACAATAATAAAAATTTAAATAGCTACTTTTCCCAGCAAAAACAAATATACAAACAAATAAAATTCAGGTGCAATATGTCTACTAATTTAATAAATGTACCAAAAAAGGAAACAAGTTTTGCTCATCATGTTGTACTCAGTGAACCCTTGTTGATACCTAGGGATTTCTATTCTTTCTAGTAACTCAGAAAATTTCTGTTAGATAATCTCTTCTGGAGAAATTCTAGGTCCTATAAAAATAAATGTGTCAATAAAAAAATGTATTAAAATTAATCTTTTCTAAAATGTTGTCTTGTATGGATCTCAGTCTTACTTGTCTACTTTGTGGAATCAAACTTCTTTTCCTTTTAAAAACAAGGAACAACACTTGCCTTTTTCCAGTTTTCTGATATTTTATCCAATCTTCACAGTTCCTCATAGATAATCAACAAACATTAAACAGATGAGTTATTGTATATCCCCCAGCAATGTGTTCCCTCATGTTCCAAAGCATGAAATGCTCACCTAAATATATATATATGAAACTTTTAAGAATCATATTTTATAAGAAAATAAATATATTCTAGTAGAATAATGATATCACTAACCTTAATGCCATATTGAAAATATAACACTTTCCAGCATATGTAAATAAATATTTTACTTGAGAGGAGAGAATATTAGTAGATAACTTCATAATTATTTTCATCTTGTGAAGGGAATTCATAAAAAGTGGTTCATAATTTGTGTAGTATTATTTGTTTTGTTTTATTATCTTTATTATTATTTTATATTTGATTTATTATAATATCCTCCAGGATTTTCTTTTATATATTACCTTGTATTATTTTCTTAAATGAGAAGCTGAATCACTTGAAATAAATGGAACTTGAAGAAAGTATGAAGTCAAAGTTCAATGGAAAGATGACTCAGAAGTACTCCTTGGAGAAGCAAACAAAGGAGTTGAAAAAGGAGCTTTTATCATATTCCCAAAGGCAACAAGAAACATTATTTCATGGACTATTTGGTCATCAGATATTGCAATAATAAGGATAAGAATTTATTTTTTCTTTTTGGTGAGGCGATCGGGGTTAAGTGTTAAGTGTCTGAAGCTGGATTTGAACTCAGGTCCTCCTGACTCCAAGGCCAGAGCTCTATTCACCGTGCTAACCAGCTGCCCCAAGACTTATGTGCCAAACACATAGACTTATGTGCCAAAATGATGGACTGGGAAACCAAAAAACCTGATGTGGGGACACTGGTCAGGTGGGAAAAGACCACTATGAGGGAACACGAAGAATATTGAAGTGGGAGAATGTCAAGGCAAAACTTAACCTGCCTTGTAATTTTGCCAAGGTTCAGCTATTCATATAACTATTAATTTTCTTATGATTCAATTCATAGCATAATTAATAAGCTAAATTCAGTTTGATGTACTAGAATGAGCTCTGGATCTAGAATTTGGAGAGACCTATGTTCTAATCCTGATTCTGACACTTTATACTAGCTCTGTGACTATAGATAAGGAGGTCATGTAATCTCTTTGAAACTCAAATTCCTTATCTGTAAAATAAGGAATGTGATGATTTTGTGCCATTCACCTTACAGGGCTGTTATAAGGAAAATGTTTTGTAAATCTGAAAACGTTACAGAAATGTGTCGTTATTCTAGGAATACCAAGGGTTCTGTTTGATTTAATACAATAATAAAATACAATTTCAAAGTTCAATGAACTTTAATTTAAAATAGACTACACAGAAAAAGCACAGATGAATTAATAAGGGAAACAAAATTTTTAATTTCCTTAGTAAATGTTTTTCACTAGAGCATTACTAACAATTGAATCAGGCCTATAAATAAATAGTGATAGATATAACTGTGATTGTAAACATCAGAGTATATAATATTATTTTAAAAGCTTCAAAATTGTCCATTAGCATTTTCTAAATCTTGATTGTTAGAGACCCTACTCTTCCAGAGCCTATTAAAGAGATACTTTGTCAACAACTAAGCTGTCATATGTCCTCCAGTCCATTAATCCACTAAGATTAAGAAGAGTTGTTATGTATGAGGTACTGATTATAAATCAGCTTGTGAATTTGAAAGAAAGCATTACCAAATTCTTTGTAATACTCCTAGAGATGTTTCTGAAGTTATTTTACTCTTGACAGCACTTCCCAAATTTATTATAATGGTCAATAATGCTATTTAGTTTTGAATCAAAGGTCATTCTTCATTAATATCCACATTCTTATAGTGATGCTATACTGATGTGAATCATAGAACTCTAAATTTTCCAAAGAATTAAAGTCATCGATCACCCCAAAGGGCAATAAAGAGGTGCAAGTTGGGCAATGACTGAACTAAAACATATTGCCAATTAAGAGACAATGAGGTGTGGTAGATAGAGCACTGAACTTGAGATCAGAAAGACTGATTTTGAATTCCACTCCAGACATCTAGTACTGTAGCTATGTGACCCTGAGCATGTCATTTTACTTCTCTCAGCCTCAGAGAAGTAATAATAACAGTTACCTCATAACGTTGTTATGAAAATCAGATGAGGTGGTTTCTCACCTGGCTAAAGTACTTTGGGACTTCTCTGACAGTTTTTCTCAACCAGGCCCTAGCACCATGGCCTAGGAAGCTCATTATTGGGATAATTTCATCATCCTATAAGATCTCATCAGCTTTGGTACTCCACCTCAACACTACCCTCTGCCTCTCTGAGTGGAGAGTGGGGCCATGAACTCTAAACCTATTTAAGGAGAGAACTGAAACTACTTTGGGACTTCTCTGACTGACTTCTCTACAATGCCCTGGCATTTGAGTACTTTCTCCTCGCCCCACTCCAACCTCTGCTGAACTTCCTGTTGTATGTTGTCTTCCCCCCGCTAGATTTCAAGCTCCTCGAGGGCCAGGACTTTCCTTTTTTTTATTTTTGTAATACACAAATATTCCCAACTCTCAGCACAGTGCCTGGAACCTAGTAGGTGCTTAGTAAATGTTTATTGACTATTACTGAGATAATAAATGTAAAGTACTTTGCAAAACTTAAAGCATTACATAATCATTAGTTATTATTATTACCAATGAAAAATTGTGCAAGAGAATTGGCATTAAAAGATATTATCAGAGAAATGTATGACTGGAAAAGGAGGTGTGTTAGTCTCATAGTGAGAGAAGGGATAACTAATGAACCATCTGTGTGCTTTTTTACACAATGTCAGAAGACAGAGAGAAGACACTCAGCATACAGGGAAGACCTCCTATGCAGAATTTATTGGGCAAGGCAGGCAACAGCAAGAGGTGTGAATGGGGTGTCATCTGCATAGTACTCAGTACAATGAGATCACAGCTACCTCAGAGTATATTCTGAATAATTTTAAATGAAGGAGCTGAAGACTTAAAATGATAGAATCAGAGTTTTAGAGCTGAAAGAGAGTTTGGCAATGATTTAAACCACCCCCCTCATAATAAAGATGAAGAAACTGAGGCCATGAGAAGTGACTGCCCAAATGTCACACAGCTAGTTAGTGGCAGACTCAAGAGCCCAGTTCTCATGCTTCCTAGTCAATTCAATATAACTGAACAAACATTTCAAAAGTACCTGTTATATTCAAGGCCTCGCACTTACCACTGATCCAGTACACTGTCTTCCCTTGCCAATGCTACATAATAGGTTGTATTAAGTATTTTCTTTTTAAGAATAAATAAATAAATAGAGACTTCTGGCCTCCCAGAGCTAACCATGGGCAAGATCAATACCTTTGTATATAACCTATTTGTTTTTGAGATGTAGTCAATATTTCAATAATTCAAAAATTTATACTTTCATCTTTGTGGACCCTCCCTCCACCAAAACAGACAACATTCCTTCAATGGCTTTTGGTGTTTGAGAGTTAAGGAAACCATAATCTTTATTTTCAGCTGATCAACGTGGGGACAAGCCTCTCAAAACTTACTTAAGTAGGTCCCCAGGTGACAAATAAACAATTTCTCTAAAACTGTAAATAGGATCTTTTCCAGCTTGGTCAATCCTTATTCTTCACTGAAATAGCCATTGAGGACTCAAGGTCACCTCTACCTCCACAATGAAGGAAGACTCAAAGAGAAAGGTGGGCAATCCATGATCTGAGTAAAAGCAAGAAATAAGAGAATTATAGATAATTATATTCTTATTCACAGATTCATTGACATTGACAATAACTGTAGTTACTGCTAACTACAAACAAGTTCATGTCTCCACTATCCTTGGAAAAAAAAGGCAAAACTCTTTTTTTGACTCTGCCATCCCCTCGGAATATTGTCATTTCGTGGATAATTGTTTTTATTACGAGTATTTTCAACTTGCTCATCATTCTACTCCTCAAGCTTCTGTAGTTTTTGGCTTCCAACTTATCTGTACTGTACAATTTCACCAGCAACCTCTTGATTTCCCAATTTACTCACTTCTTCTAAGTCATCTTTCTTCTTGATAACTGTTGTTTTTTAGACTATTGAAACTGTAGATAAGGAGCTATCTGTAGATAAGGAGCTGGATGAAGTCGAAGCTTGATACCAGGTTGTCTCACTCTAAATCAGAATTCTTTCCACTATACCATGCTGTCATCCTCTCCTCTTTGATACTCCCTCTCTCCATCCTTGACTTCTCTGCCACTGTCCTCCCCAGTAATCTTCCTACCTGTCTGATCAATCTTTCTCAGATTTCTTTGCTGATTTATCATTGTCCTCCTCTTACTTCCTAAGATCAAGTGTCCACAAAGGTTCTCCACTGGGCCTTCCTATCTCTACATTCTCTCCTTTGGTGATGTCAACCACTCCCATGGTTTCCCATATCACTTCAAGTCTACCAAATCGAATATGCAGGCCACACTCTCCATGGAGCTATAATCCTATGCCCCTAACTTTGTGTTGAACACTTGGAAATCTCATTGGCAATTCAAACTCAAAGGAAGTTTAAATCAAAATTCATCATTCCACCAAAAAACCTTCATATTCTTCAAACTTCCCTATTGCTGTTGAGGGCACTATCATCTCCCAGGCACCCATGATTAAAGCTCTGGAGGTGTCTTTGACCCTTTCCTCTCCTCTTACTCTCCACACACAATCAACTGCCATAGTAGAGAGCAAGATACAGTGAAAAGAGTGCTAGGTTTGGAGTCAAAAAATATAGATTAAAATCCCAGCTCTGACACTCACTACCTACATGATCTTGGACACTCACTGAGTCTCAGTTTCCTTATCTGTCAAACGAGAGGAGGTTGGACTACATGACCTCTAAGCTCATTATAGCTCTAAAATTAATATCAGTAATAGGTTATTTTCTAAATTCTATAAAATTCTGATCAAAGTATCCTAAATATAATATTTATTTTTAAAATAAATAAAATAAAACATTTTAAAATAGAATAAATGTTATTTCTTCCCAACAGAATGTAAGCACCTTGAGGACAGTGACTGTTTTGTTTTTATCTTCATTACTTCAATGTCTATCACAATGCCTGGCACAAAGTAGGCATTTTAAAAGGGTTTTTAATTGAAGGGATTACCCTATCTTACATCTGTAATTTCTCATATTCATTCTCTCCTCTTTACCCATACTGCTAAAACCTTGGTTTAGACCTTCCTCATGTCTACGTCTGATTGTTGTAATCACTTAGTATTGTTCTCTTTGTCTCCAATCTCTATTTTTCTGGAATTATCTTTCACATAACTGCCAAAATAACTACTTCACAGTTCTAATCATATCATTCTTGTCTTCAAAAATCTTCAGTGGCTTGCTACTTTCTAATGGACAAGTTACTCCTTTGCCTTTTCATTTAAAGATCTTCAGAATATGTTTTCAACCCACCTTTCTAATTTTATATCACATGATTCCCATTCCTATACTATATGTTTAGACAAAATGAAATATCAACTATTTCCTAATTTAATCTAAAATCCCATTGCTTCTACAGGCTGGTTATTATCCAGGTCTAGATCACCCATCTTCTTTTCTAACTCTTCTCTCCCTTCCACAATTTTGATAATTATACTGCGTATGTCTTAATCCAAGATACCAACCAAAAAACAATCTTAATTTCTTAACAAAAAGAGCTGACTGCAAAACTAATATAAAGTTAGAATACAAACTCACTTGTAAAATCTTACAGAGAAAAATGACAGAACAAATGAACAGTATAGTCTTACAAAGCACAAAGAAGCAGTGGAGAAATCAGTTTAAAGAAAGTTTTGTAAGACACCCAATTGACTAAAGTCATCCCAATGGCTCTTGAAGGTGAAAAAATTGAAGGAAGGCAGTAAACAGTGAAAGGAAGGAAGAGGGGGAGGGAAAATTGCATAAACTATTATAACAAACTGTTTTCTCTATCAAAGATAGTGAAGCCATCACACTTGGAACCCTAGTACTAAAGAGAATGAAGACAAGAATAACTATCATGTTGGAACATGGACAGAGGTGATGACACAGTTGTGAGGTCAAGGAACCAGTATACAAGGCATCTGAAAGAGAAGAGATCAACAGTGTGGAAAAATATCTTGGGCCTGATTAATACTAAAAAAAAATGGGGGGTCAAGATAAAGAGCATCAATAACCACCAACCTAAATGGCTACTCTCCCTCCTATACAAAATCTTTGTTAGCCACATCTAGACATGAAATGAGAGTATCCTAAATAAAATTAGTAGGAGGGAAGAAGTAGACTTTTATGAATAATATTCAAAATAAACCACATTTTTACCATTTTGCAATTGACTAAAAGATATAATGAATATAACATCTTACTGTGCTCATTGTTGTTTACCAAAAAAAATTTAATTTGATAGAATCAAACATGTCATCCTATGGACTCTTTTTCAACAAGGTTTCTCCTCTCCATACATCAAAATCATTCTAGATTCCTCACAAGATAAAACAATAGAACTAACCATGTTCAGTGACCTTCTCATCATAAACATTAGTTAAGATATAAAAGGGAGATATATTCTCACCAAATCTTTTCTTCATTGTGATAGAGGAGATCCAGGAGAGAGTTCAAGTTCAAGAGGGCTTTCCTATGGATGTGGATGGTGAGCTCCTGTTTTCAGATGATATTTTCCTGATTTCATCAAGTTCCAAGATATTTTCCTGATTTTCATCAAGTTCCAAGACATTGAAGAAACTCCTGAAAGATATTTTTAATCATTTGAAGAAGTTTGACCTAACATCCAGGAAAGACCAAGTGGATGAAGAATATATAGTACATATTGCCACATGTACTTAGATGGACAACATAGAGAGTCTTCTCACAAGTATGTATATCTTGGAATGGATAGCACAGATAGACATGTTGAACCCAGAGTTGAGCAAGAAGAGAGCAGGTTATTACATAGGGTAAATCACAAAGCTCTTTTAATGACTAAGCTGGAACATAAAAGTCACTGAAGAATTTAAAATGAATATCACACAAAAGGCAATAGAAAGGTGCATGGCATGTGCAAGCAGATCGTGATATATATAATCATTTAAGAACTTCAAAGAACAAGAATTTAAAATGTCATTAGGGAAGATATCTTTGTATGAAAGAAAGATAAGATGCTCACATGGTGAGGGTGAGGGATGATTGATGGAGAGAAGGGTATGGATGCAAGCTAGATTGTGGAAGTTTCATTCAACAAAACTTAGAAAACATAAATTTTAAGAGAAAGGAAGAGGTAAGAGTACAGAAAAACTCTGAGCTTGTAAACCTGGGTGACTAGGGGGATGGCAATATTACCAATAGAAATAGGGATGTCAAGCCAAGACAACAAGCATTTATTAAGCATCCACCATGTGCCAGACACTGTGTTTAGCCTTGGAAAGTTTATAGAAGAAATGGATTTCAGGGCAAAAATAATCAGTTCTATTTTGGACATAGGATCATAGATTTAGAATAAAGTATAGAGATCATTTAACCTTACTACCTTATTTTACAGAAAGGGAAATAAAGCCAAGGAAATGGCTTGGCCAAGATTAGTTAAGCAATAAGCAACAGAGTCAGGATTTGAACCTAAGTCCTCTGAATTCAAATTCAACACTGATCCCACTGCAGTATATGGCCTTCCTCCATATAGGAAAATAAGATTGTCTCTATGGACATCATATACATTATATATACATGCACACATTATATATACTTACGTTACATACATTATATGTATGTCTACATCTAGAATTTTGCTTTATAGAAATTATTTGAGAACTATAGTGTATATTCCTTATGTTGATGAATATTCAATAGGAAGATTCAATAAAATATTCACAACCATTTAAGTAAGAGCCATTTTGAGGGGGATAGAAGGGTCCAGACCTGTGATTATTTCAAGTGAAAAAAAATTCCCAGTATGAAAATTCCTTCTGCCAATGTAGATCAGCATTGAGTTTCCTAGGGCACTGAGAGGCTAAGTGACTTGCCCATGGCAAGCTAGTGGGTCAAGTTTATTAAGTACGAGCAATGTACCAGGAACTGTGCTAAACCAAGAATACAAAGAAAGGCAAAAAAATAGTCCCTTCCTTCAAGAAGTTTACAGACTTAAATGTAGTATTCGCTAACCTCCAGGCCATCCTGTTATCTCCTATGCCACAATGGCTCTCAAGTCATTTACTATTTTCTATAGATCATCTCCTCTAGGCATTTTCATTTTCTTTAAAGTCTATGACAAAGCTGCATATTTAATGTCAACATTTAATCTTCCTGACCAGTATAGATTTTGTCAACAAAGTAAAAGATTAGCAACATTTGTGAATACAAATGCATTTTGAATTCTGAATAAATATAGTCTATTTGTAACAACAAAAACAAAATATCAATATATGCCGTTAATCTTTCTTCCAAATCTGTATTTTCTGCTATCTTGGATGGAATTTTACATATTGAAATGATTATGGAATTTTATCATTTTATATCTTAACTCAGCATTTTCAGATGGAATAATTTTGTTTAACTGTTGAATAATGAAAAACAGAGTTTTCTTCTCCACGGTATCAATTATTGCTGTTTGGGGCATAAATAGCATCAACTTAACATTATAGAATATCTCTTTACCATAATTTTATCTGCAGCATAACTAAATTCATTTCAAATCAACAAATTTTTGATAAGTCTAGCTACGTGCAGAGCATTGTACTAGGAACTAAGGAAGAAAAAATAAAATAAAATAAATGTTTCCTTGCCCTCATGGAACAGCCAGTATAATAGGTGGATACAACACAACTAGGTGGCATAGTGGATGGATTGCTGGCCTCAGACACTTACTAGCTGTGTGACCCTGGGCAAATCACTTAACCTTGTTTGCCTCAGTTTCCTCATCTGTAAAATGAGCTGGAATAGAAAATGGCAAACCATTCCAGTATCTTTGCCTAGAAAACACCAAAAGGGGTCACAAAGAGTCAGATATGCTTGAAATCACTAAACAACAACAACACATATACAAATAACAATAAATAAAAGAAAAAATAAATTTATGAGAAGCAAAGTAAGTACCATATAAGGTACAAAGGGGAGAGTGCAATTACTGACTGGGGAAGGGGAGTGTGACAGAGACAAGAGGTTCTGCTTCACAGAAAAGGTAGTATCTGAAATGTACATTAAAGAACAGGTAGAATTTTAACACAGAAAGGTGATGTTGATAGCTGAAACTTACTTACATAGTGATTTAAGATTTGCAAAATATATCATTTGAGCTTCACCAAAACCCTGTGAGGTAGTTATTACTACCCTATTTTACAGATGAGGAAGTTGAGACCCAAAGTGATTAAATTATTTGCTCAAGATCCCACAGCTGGTAAATATCAAAGGAGGAATTTGAACCAGGAATATATTGTGTCTCAGACACCAGGAAAGTAAAGTATTTCAAGGAGGAGTAACTGCAGTGTCAAATACCGCAAAGGCCATTGGATTTGGTGGTAAGATCATTGGTGAATAAAGACAAAAGTCAGGAACATAGTGGGTGCTTAATAAATTCTTATTGATGACTTTTTTCAGTGAGGGTGGGCCAGGTAAGAAAGAGAGAAAATGGGTTTTTGTTCATTGGAAAATATAAAATGAAAATGAAAAAAGATTTTAAAAAGTATGCTACCTATCTTAACAAAGAGGTGGTGAACACAAGGAACAGGAAAAGCTATATCTCTACGTAGATGGATGGATGGATGGATGGATGGGTGGGTGGGTGGGCAGGTGGGTGGGTGGATAGATGGATATGGATATGGATATATATGGATATAAATATATACACAAATGTGTATGCATGTGTGTACATACATGCAGTTGGTTCTCATCATTTGTAGTAGTTATAGTCTATAAGATCTCCATAAATACTGAATTAGTGAATAATGAATCATTGTTCCTAGGGGAAATACAGGGTTATGTTCCTGCAAGCCTCTGATCATAACATTTTCATCAACTGATCAATAAATAACCTTGTTTTACGTGTGCTTCTGTTTAAAGACACCTCATTAACATCCAACTCATGGCCAACAGCAGTATAACTCGTGCCTGAATGAAACTTATCTAACACACGTTTTCTCCATAAATAACATCACAGCCTTCTTGCACTTAGAAACACTAGAGAGCACTTCAGCATTATGCTTGGGGGCCATTTTGAACAGTGAAATCACCAACAAAAAGCAGGAAAACACAAAAACGACTAGCACTAAATAGACTGTGAAAAGGACACTTGTTTACAGTTTGAGAGCTGAAACAAGAAGGAAATCCATTGCCTTGTTAAATTTCAGCTGGTAACGTGAATCAGGCAACTCAAGCATTTTGTAACTCTGTGTATATCCACAAATGACTGCAAAAGAACCATGAGTATTGATTTGGGGATTACAAATAAACTTTCACAAGTAGGAGAATTCACAAATACCAAATCACCAAATAATGAGGATTTACTCTGTGAGTGTGTGCGTGTGTGTGTGTGTATACATACATACACAACCAATGTGGGAATTTATTTTTCTTGACTAAGCCTATTTGTTATAAGGATTTTGCTTTTCTTTTCTCTTTTGGTGGAGGGAGGTGGGAGGGAGAGAGAGAAAAAGAAATTTTCATTAGTTGGAAAAAAAAATTTTTAAGTTTCTTTTTTTCTTGAGAAAGTAGTCCACCTACCCTTTCTCTTCTGGTCAGACCATCTATCTAGCAAGTTACATTCAGTTTGGAACACTGAATTTTAGGAAGGACATGGATTAGCTAAGGAACCTACAAAGAAAGGTCTTCAGAATGGCAAAGGATCTGGAAATCATGCCATATGATGCTCAGTTGAAGGAAGTGGGAAAGTTTAGATCAGAGAAGTGAAGATTTAAGGAAGACATGAGAGTAAACAATAGGTTTTCACATGGAAGAAGGATTTGACTAGGGATTCTTAATCCTTTTTTGTATCATGGACCTCTCTGGTAGTCTGGAAAAACCTACAAACCACTTCTCAAAATTATATTTTTAAATAACAGAAGGAAATGCTAAATTTAATTTAGAAGCTAGTGAAAACAAAGATGTATTTTTTTTTCATTCAAGTTCATAGGCCCCCTGAAATCTATGGACTCCTGCAGGGATCCACAAAACCAAGTGAAGAACCCCTAAACTATATTCATTGTTTGCTCCATTCCCTGTTCCCCAGAGAAGTAGGGTCAATCAATGGAATTAGCAAAAAGGACAATTTAATTTTATGAGGGAAAAACCCCCTTACTTCTTTATAACTTTTGTTGTGATTCAGTCATTCAGTCATGTCTGAGTCTTCATGACCCCATGGACCATAGCATGCCAATGCTGTCCATGGGGTTTTCTTGGCAAAGATACCAGAGTGGCTTGCCACTTCCTTCCCCAATGGATTAAGGCAAACAGAGGTTAAGTGATTTGCCCAGGGTTGCAGAGCCAGTAAGTGTCTGAGGACAGATTAGAACTCGGGTCTTCTTAATTCCAGGCTCAGAGCTCTATCCACCCAGCTGCCTCCACTGCCTCCTTATAATGAGGACTATCTAAAAGTGAAATGAGCTGTTTTAGGAGGTGGTATATTTCCCCTGATCAGGGGTCTTCTAGCAAAGGCTGGATGGCCATCTGTTGAATCTGTTTCCAATGAATTCTTTTTCAGGTATAAAGCTGAATTGATTTCTCTCAGCTCTAAAATTCTATGATTCTATTTGAGGACCTAAAATGTACAAGAGCATGTAGTTATTATGTATGTATAATATATATTATATATATATACACATATATACATATATATGTGTATATATATGTGTGTGTGTGTGTGTGTGTATATGTGTGTGTATATATATATCTGAGGGCATAACAAGGACTAGGGGTTAAAAACACTGCCCGGAGGTGAATGGGAAATACATCAACAGCCATTAGAATCACCCAATAATGGAATACTCAACTTTTCAAAGCAATGAGCTTCCCAAAGCATTGAGGCAGAGGCCAGATAATCATTTGTCAGCAATATAGAAGGATTTCAGCATTAGTTGGGAGGTTGGATTAGCTGAACTCTACTGTCCCTTCCAATTCTAATTTCTCTTCTACTCCATGAGAAGATTTGAAAAGAGCTTTGTAAAACGATCGATAGTTGCAAGGTGATGTTTTCAGGTCAAACCCAGAGAGGCAGTCTCTCCCACTGCTTGTGTCATTTGTGCTGTGCTTTTCCATGAATACAGAGTGGCTCTCCAGGGGTCTAAACTGGCACTTTTCATGAGCACCACAATGACAGGTAATAAAGGAGGAAAATGAAAATGGGCTTTCTGTCAATCATTTTCAGATGAGCTAGAGTACCCTAGAACAACTGCCATATTGGAATCATTTAAATTTCAGCTAGGTTGTAATTGTGATGAATGTATTTCATTTTTGGCTGGATTAGCTCCCCAGATAGACAATAATTTAAGAAATTGGAATCTGAAAAATCTAGTCTGTACTTATTTTGAATGCAGGGCTTCTTTACAACAAACTCTTGTGTTTAACTAGCTAAGAAGTATTCATTGCTTATTACCTGTTTAATTCAATGCAGTAAACATTTACACAGCACCTTCCAAGTGTAAAGCCTGGAGCTAAGGCCTATTCCGTCATACATCTGTTCCAATTTATATCTATACATCTCTTTGAGCAACTTAATTGACATGGGAAAGATGTTATTGAAGGATGTAATTTTGTGTATATTACATATTTTGTGTGGCACTTAGATTACCCTGGGTACTAAAAATCTTTACTTAAAATATACATTTATTTCATAAATAACTGCCTTAGTCTAAATAAAATAACAAACTCCAAGCTAAGTGGATCATTTTCAGAAAGCAAAGTGCTAGGCAATTAGTCTGCAAATGTACTATAACCAGCTCATAGCAGCTTGCAAGAGTCAATTGTTAAATTTTCAGTGTGAGCATTTATACCTCAGAAATCAGCAAATGCTACAAAGCAAGGCTGATTTATTGGTTTGTTAATTGTCTAGACTTAATAAAGTAATGCAAAAAAATGTTAACAAGGCAGATTGCACTTAAAAGTGTGATGTGCAGATTCAGAGAGCTGGCTATTAAATAAATTTACCAACATAGTCCTGGTTATTACTATTTATTTACTTTAGTTTTGCATATCAAAATTCAGATATGCCCTCCTCCGATAACCACACTCTGCTTAAAGTATCAAAAGCATCTATCCAGTTTTAACAAATTTTCTATAAATTCTTTGTTCTTATTCAAATAATCAGATGGATCTCTGATCTTATCTATGTGAATTTTCCCTCCAACAATACCAATCTCAACACATCCATGACTTACCCATCCTGTGCACCTTCTGTCCATGTCCTATCATAGGAAGTCAATCCCAATAAGGTGGGGAACTTCCTCGGGTTCTATTGACATCTGGAGGATAACAGTGAAATTGCAGCCTGTTTGCATCCATTTCTTAAAACATTTAAATGAAGGGAAAGAAATGTAGAACTTAAACCAATGACTATATATTGTCTTAGCACTATTGACTGATATTTTAAACCCCTAGAATTACATTCCTCAGGTTTTCATAGAATAATCCTGAATTGAAGATGTCCAATAATGTTCATGGAATACTCCACCTCTCCAAGTGGCAGATCCCAAGTAGGAGCTACAAAATTTCATCTTCAGACTATAATCTCTTGAACTACATCAGAAAGCAGCCTATAAGTCTCAGCTGAAACTTCCATAAACATTAGAAGAGATGTTCCCCATTGCCTTATGACTGGGTTTTCTTCTTTGATCAGATTTCTATTCTGCGATTAAAGTCATAGGTATTTATTGCTTCTGTGCTTCAAAAAAGATTTTTACAGCACATTGCATTTTAGGTGAATAAACTCAAGTCTCCCTTTATTTTATTAATCATCATGATAAGCTCAATGGCTAACATTTCAATAGTCTTTTTGCCATTTTCAAAGCACTTTAACATACAGTATATTTTTTTGATCCTGACAACATGATAGCTAAAGTCTTTTGTACTGCTGCCACTCTAACTCATATTTAGGACAGATAGACCAGAAAATAAGCATTGTTAGTGTGAGTGGAGCAAAACTGTCTGTATGTTAATTTTTTTCTGAATAACCTAGAGTACTAAATATTATTAATCCCATTTTACAGGTGAAGAAATTACTTCTGCTCCACTAGACAAAAATCATAAAACCATGGGATGCAGAGCTAGAAGTAACCTTAGAGATCATCTAGTCTAACTCCCTTACTTAGCTGATGGGAAGCTGAAGAAAAAAAGATTAAGTAAATGTCCCAAAGTCAGAGAGAAAATAGCAAAGCAAGAATTCACACCCAGATTCTCTGACTCCAGGTAGGGTGTAGGGTTTTTGTTTTCCTTTATAACATGGCAATCACATGTTGAACAAATATTTTTCAAATGTTTAAAGTATAAAAAATCAAAAACTAAGGAAATTTCTCAATTTGGATACCATGAATATATTCATTTTGGGTAATCGTGCTGGTGAAGTTCTTTGTTACATGCAGCTTGAATCCCTTACACTATTGAAATTTATTATTTTTTTCTTTTGTAGAGATAGAGAATGATTCATTAACAACCTCTATAAAGAGATTTTTTTATTTTAAAAAGAGTCTAAAATCTTATTGGCAATCATCTACTAACCAGATCATTCGGTCAACTTTCTTAGTGGTTTCTATATGTGTCCCCTTGTTCCTTCTAGATCTGACCATTATCCCTGAGGTCTTCCTTAATCTCTTCAACTCCAGGGATGTCTCAGTCTACCTCATTTGTGCCATCCAATGGAGTATGGTTTGGGCCTTGCTATCTCTTGGAATTGTACCATTTCCAAAATCCAAAAAAACTCTGAAATTTTCTTTCTTCTCTCATCCCAACCTCATTTCTATCCATCTCTTTTGTACTCTTCTTCATATTCAATCTACTCTTCCCTCTGATCATGAAAAAAAATGAAGTGAAAAACAGTATGCTTCATCTGCATTCAAACTCCATCAGTTCTTTTTCTAGACATGATACTGTTTTTCATCATAAATCCTTTGGAATTGTGATGTTTCTGCTCTATCAAACCAAATGGTTTTTCATAGTCAACAAAGAACGAGTAAAGTAGGATCTTGTATTCCTTTCACTTTCTAATCTGAACGTGATCTCTTGGTGCTGTTGGGCAGGTAGGTTGCTCAGTGGCTAGAGTGCTGTGCCTAGAGTCAGGAAGACATCTTCCCAAATCCAAATCTGGCCTTAGACACTTACTACCTGTGTCACCCTAGGCAAGTCACTTAACACTGTTTGCCTGAGTTTCCTCATCTATAAAATGAACTGGAGAAGGAAATGTCAAGTCAGTATCTTTGCCAAGAAAACCCAAATGAGGTCACAAAGAGTGAGACACTACTGAAATGACTGAACAACAACTGGCCCCTAACAATGGAATAAACACAGTCAGTGGAGGCTTAAGGCAATGGCAGTAGAAAACAGACACTCCAACCCCTCAGGGTTACCCCTTGGAACAGATGCAGATTAACAGCTGGCTCTAGGAAAGTGAGCCAGAGTATATATGCTACATTTTAAAAAGCTATACAGATTACTCCAAACTTGGAGGTAGAGCTAACAGATTGGATCACAGAAATGGGATTCAACTATATCTTAACAACCTAAAACATTGGACTAAATCAATAAGATGCAATTTCACAGGATTAAATATAAAGTCTCACTCTTGGGTTCAAAAGAACAAAACAGAGGATATGTTACAACTCACCTAAACAATAATTTTATTGATCTTATTCTTGCCTCAATATGATTTTTTAAATAACAAAGCTTTTTATTATCCTTAATATTATTTATCAGCCTCAGCTTATTCTGAACTTTAGTGCTGGTAACACTATTTTTATAAAACCATCATGATTCCTTCCATCTTCCATAAACTATTTTTTAAAATCTTGATTGATGAATTTCCTTGTGCATCTATATTGATCTCTTCAATCACCCTTTTTCCTCTTCATTGAAATCATTAATGTTGATGTTTTCAAATTTTCAGAGTCCTTTCTTATTTCATTTCTAGATAGATTAGATAATTAGAGAGAAGGGATAGATAGATAGATAGATAGATAGATAGATAGATAGATAGATAGAT